>NC_061506.1:654940-757440 GCF_022539355.2 Hippoglossus stenolepis | reverse complement strand
GAGGAGGAGGGTGTGACGAAGGCTGTAAACCAGGAGAAGTGCGTCCTGGTTGTCTGGAGTGTAAACACAGCAGGATGGTTCCCGGCCGGCTCTCAGTGAAACAGGACGTAGTGTCTCCTGTGGAGTTTGAGGATGAAGCTCAAGTTCTGAATCTGCTGACTTACAGAGTTTCAGTCTGTTTACTTCATGAAAGATGAAGCTGTCGATTTTAAACCTGCTGCACTTCAGGGTTTAACAGGCCTAAGATGCAGCGCTGCCACTTCATCATTTAGATAAATCATTTCAACCATTATCGTTTGTGTGGAGCTGAATATCTTGGTTATAAACTGTGGTTTTCGACTCAATAGGAACGCTCATGAATAATTTGTCCTTCTGAGGACGACCTGGTTTCTCTTTCCTCTTATGAAACACTACTGACGGTGACTCCAGTCTCCGGAGAGCAGCCATTGATCCACAAACAGGATCTCGGCCACATGATGGTTCCAGAAACAGCTCATTTTGAAACTTGGATGTGTTTCAATGTTTGTGTGTTGTGTTTGTGTGTTGAACTTCAGGTGAGTTGTGTTTTCTCCTCAGCCTCCTTGTGTTGATATTGAGGTGTTGCACAGCGCTGTGATTCTGCACTGAGGGGAAACTGCAACCTGATGGCACATGACTGATGTGTGTCTGTGGGTGGGTGTGTGTGTCTGTGGGTGTGTGTCTGTGTGTGTGAGTCTCTGAATAATGAAAGAGGATTGATTACTCGTCGTGCAGGGGGGGCTCACGTGTCTCTGTCGTTCAGGGCTCGGCCTTTGTCTGTTTTACTGTTATTTATTTCTTCATCCAGCATTGAAATCAGTTCATGATCGTTTTGTCCACATTATTATTGCAGCCACACGTTTTATATAATTAGAGCAGAGTGTATAAATACTCTGAGGTTTGATCAACAGTCACATTAGTTTAATCCACAGCAGAGGAAGAAGAAGCTAAATGATTCCTCCTCTGCCTCGGTCCCTTTGGACTCTTGTTGGAAACACAGAAGCTATTGTCACGTCTGTGGTCTCTGACCTTCACCCTCCTCGCCATCGGGAGCTTGTTGGTGATGTAGGAATGTGAGTTATGTCGTCCGACGCAGCTGAACGTCGGAGTGCGCCCGTCGCTCCGACGCCCAGCGCTGGCGTTCTCTTTGTGGAGGCTCCTTGTTGAGCCGTGTTGATCCCAAACCCTCTTGTCTCTCTGCCTCCAGACAAAAACTTTGAGGAAGATGACTCGGTGGACGCCGGCCGCTCCTCGTCCTCGTCCAAAGGAGCGTCGCAGTCTGGGAAGAAGACGGTGAGCATGGGGTCATTCCGACGCCCGCCATCCGCCTCCAGCGCCAAGTCTGCAGGTCAGAACCAGCACCGACTCACGTTCTACACGTTCAAACTCTCTTTAATCTTCCATTTGATTTCTCCCTGTTCTCAATAAGCAGATTTAATTTAGCGTGAGATAATGTAATTCATTAAGTGAAGAAGTAAACCTCTGAAGCTTTGTTGGTTTATAAACAGATTTATTTCTATTTACTGACCGTGCGTTGTAGCTGAGACCTGAGGTGACTCATTATTGTCGAGCGGCGTCTTTATTAGATTAGTTTGATTTCAGTGTCACTTCTTATTAAAAACACATTGTCCCAAAGGTTTTGAAGTTTTAAATGTATCTTCTGGTTTTGAATCCGTGGTCCTTGTTGTCAGGGAGGGACGCCTCTGCAGCCGGAGCCGTGGACGAGGACTACATCATCCAGGCCTTCGAAGATGTTCCCACGGTGCAGGTAACGCGCCGTTCTTCACTTTATTCCTCATCTTTATCATATTCATGTTTTATTATGTTATTCAGTTGTTTACTCTGCTTCTCTTTCTCGTCTTTGTCCGTTTTCCCGCCCTGCACCAGATCTACTCCAACAGGGAGGTGGACGAGGCCATGACGAAGATTCGAGACGTGCTGTCAGACGACAAGAAGGACTGGGAGCTCAGAGTGGCGGCGGTAAGACGTCCTCACCTTTTCTCTCAGCCTAGTTTAACGTGTCAGAGAAGAAAACGTTGACTTTCTTCTGCTCCAGCTGAAGAAGGTGCGCTCGCTGCTCCTCGCCGGCGCTCCAGAGTTTGACGGGTTCCTGCAGCAGCTGCGTCTCACGGAGGCGGCGTTCAAGCTGTCCGCCAAGGACCTCCGCTCCCAGGTGGTGAGAGAGGCCTGCATCACACTGGGGTAAGAGAACATCCTCATGTAGTTCTGAATATCCCCGTAACGGTCAGAACAACAACTGAAGGAGTTTAAAAACCGAACCAGGTCATGTAACGATGCAGAAGAAGTGATGATCTGCTGGTTCTGTGTCTCCTCTGTCCTCAGTCACCTGTCGCTGGTGCTCGGCAGCCGATTCGACCACGCTGCAGAGGCCGTGATGCCCATTCTCCTCAACCTGGTCCCCAACAGTGCCAAGATCATGGCCACCTCCGGCATAGCCGCCGTCCGCCTCATCCTCAGAGTACGTGGCAGCGTCTCGCAGACGTCAGAGGTTTCCTCGCTCTGTGGTGAAGTCGACGATTACTGATGTTTAAACATGTCGGAGGAGATCACCTCTAACAATTAATTTGACACAAAAACAGTGTTTGACCTTTTGATTTATGTTAAACAAGAAGATTTGAAATAGATGTTGACTCCAGTTTCTTGTGTTTTGCAGCACACTCATTACCCACGACTCATCCCCATCATCACCAGCAACTGTCTCTCCAAATCTGTGGCGATCCGAAGGTCAGACTTTCACGTGGTTTACTTTATTTCTTCTATTTCTTCTGTATCATTCTGTTTTGAGGGTTTGAGTTTCAGCTTCATTATAAATGTCTCAAGCAGCTTTTTATCATCATCATTTATTTATTTAGTCTCTATTCAGTTTGTCTCTGAGGTTTGAAAACGCAGTGAAAAGCTTGAAATGAATGTGTTTTGCCTCCAGACGCTGCTTCGAGTTCCTGGACCTGCTGCTGCAGGAGTGGCACACGAGCTCCTTGGAGAGGTGACTATCAGCTGGAATGAAATACAGGCAGTTGTAAATGGTCCAAAGTACTAAACGCTGCTGCCTGAGGAAATGTGACACCGGCCTGATCAAGGTCTGTCTCAGCAGTTTCCATGGCGATGCCAGGGGAATCTCTGTCCGCCTCCAATAGGCTCATTGTGTTTCCGCCTGGCTGCTTCCTGCCGCCTGGGAGAAACCCGAGCTGACCCCCAGTACCGGGGCTCTCTGGGTCTCATCGATCAGGCGCCGGGCGTCGGTCTGAGACTCGTCTCAATACAGATAAAAATAAAAAGACAAATTGCATCATCAGCCAATGAGAAATGTGTGTTAAAGGAAAATAAATTTAAAGTTTCGTGACAGTTTGTATGAATTTAATCAGCGATAAACTGACATCAAACCTTTTTAATTGGCTCAAACAATCAATTATTAGTTGGTTGACACAGAAATTGATGTAAATCGTTTTCACCTGAACGCAGCACTCGAGCCTGTACAGCTGCGAGCTGCCCACAGGGGTCAGTAAAGAGTCATGTTCCCTCCTCCTCCTGCAGACATGGAACCGTTCTGATGGAGACGTTAAAGAAAGGGATCCACGATGCCGACGCCGAGGCTCGCTCTGGGGCTAGAAAGTAAGTCACACTCTGACACTGATGTAGAGTCGCTCTTATCTCCGTTCATGAAGCTGCAGCTGTGCAGTAACCGAACTCCTCCTGAGTCTTGTTTTCATGTTTCTCAGGTGTTACTGGTCGTTCCACGGTCACTTCAGCCGGGAGGCGGAGCAGCTCTTCCAGGGCCTGGAGTCGTCCTATCAGAAAGCTCTGCAGGCTCACCTGAGGAGCGGAGACAGCCCCATGTCGCAGCCCGCCTCCGACCGCTCCTCCTCCTCCTCTCAGGAGAGCCTCAAGTGAGAAAGCTGCTCCTCCTCTTCTCTGGTCCATTGGTTTATTGATCCGCAGGGAAACAAGAGAAGGTTCCACAGCCCACGTGGTGTCAATCATCATCAATCATCAGGGGTTTTGCTCCTGATCTGATGAAACCACTTCAACTAGTCATAACTAGTCAAATGTTCTCTGTAATTCAGGCTCTTAAAACATCGAAAAAAGTCTCAAATGTTCGTGTTGTTATTTGATTTCTGTCTCCACAGTCGACCTCTGCCTGTAAAAAGCAGCGTTGGAAGCAGCACAAATAGATGTAAACACTCTTAATTCATTAACATCATAATAAATGTGAACACGTTTTCTCTTTCACGTGTTTTTCTGACTTCATCGTCTTTCGTCTTTCAGCCAAACCGTCCCACTCCTCCAGGACGCCGGCCGCAGCTGCCTCTCCCGGACTGCAACGCTCTCGCAGCGACGTGGACGTCAACGCCGCCGCCAGCGCTACGGCTCGCACCAGGATGACCGCAGTACCGTCGTCCTCTTCTCCCTTCAGCTCGGCCTCGGCCCTCCCCCCCGGGTCCTACGCTTCTCTGGGTAAGTTGTGTTTTAAATTAATCACTATTTTCCACAAAAACATCCTTTTGGTAAATATCTAACTTGTTTGAAAGGATTCTGTGCAGCGACCTCATGACCGGGCTCATGTCATTTAATTGATTATTATTTGATTTATTATTTACACGAGGGACAGTTTATATAATCACTGGGATGTTTGTGCAGTGGAGTCTCGTCTTTATCCAAATATCAGGTGACACGTCCACCGCCTGAAGCAGGAAGTCAGAGTTACGACCCCGTCTCCCCTCTTCCTCAAACATACCTGCAGACTAACCTCTTGACCCCTGACCCCTAACCCTTGTTGTGTCTCTCCCGGGCTCGCCCCCCTGTCAGACGACTCGTGGTCTGTTAATGCAGACGGTAAGCTGTGTGGGGAATGACCCGTGGCCCCCTGCTGTGTTTTGATCCCCTCATCAGTGCATGGACTGTCTACGCATGGTGTTACCGTGACGTCTCTGTCCATCTCTGTACCACTGCTGGTTAAAGACGGAGAAAACAAGTCGTTGGAGAGAAGTCGTCAGTTTAACAGACGACAGGAGAAACTTACTGAACCGTCTGGATCAAGAAAGTCCTCCTTCAACTTCAGTCAGGATTTAATGTTATATATCTCAGGTCTTTCAGTCAGTGACGGGGTTTCTGTCTTTCGTCTGCGTCTGTCCCTCGTCTCATATCTTTCGGTCTCAGTTTCACTCTCGTGTTGCTGCATGACAGAAGTGTGGAAAGTGTAGATCCTGAACCAGCAGCAGCCGCCTTCATATTCAGTGTGTCCCCCCTCACCTCTTCAGGTCGAGTTCGAACCCGCAGGACGAGTTCAGGAAACGGTCCGTCTGTGACAGACAGCCGCGGGCGGAGCCGAGGGAAGGTCGTCTCACAGTCCCAGCGTGAGTCTCTTCTGCCTCTCGTGTCTTTTTAAATGTCTATATTCTGTCCTCGCTCTGTAAATCTGAAGTATCTTCCTCTGCGTCCCAGCCGGCAGTCGCTCAGGTTCCCCGGGTCGACTCCTGAGCTCCGGCTACGGCAGAATCCCGAGACCGGCGATGGGCTCGGCCGCCGCCAACAGCACCTCCGGCAGTCTGACCGACAAGAGTCGCCCCCGAGGTCACCGCAGCCAGGGCTGCAGCCGAGAGACCAGCCCCACCAGATCAGCCATGGGTGAGGACGTGGAAGGGAAATACTAGAACAGGGAAACATTTCAAACCGATCTCAACGTCCTCTAACTTTTAGAGAAGTTGAAGCACCTGAAGGAAGCGAAGCTGTAGATTAGGAGTTTCAGGCGACAGCAGAAATGAACGAACATTAAATCAGCAGGTGAATCGAGTAATAAAGTAAAATGATTTCAGTTGAACTCAAAGAACTGAAGCTTTAATCAAAGGAGCAGCTGAAACAGAATTAATGGAAGTTGTAATATCACTGTAATGTAAATATTAAGTAAAACTACTTGTTTGAGCTGATTCACATATTTAAACATATATAAGTGTTTGATGACGCTGCTGTTCAGTTTCACTGTTTATAATTAAAAAACAGATTAACTAGATCTTGTCAGGATATTTTAACGACTCAGAGGAAAACTCTTTTAAAATTAAAGATGGTTCAATCCAGCAGATCCTCTTTTCCGATGTAGTGTCAGACTTCCTGACACATCTGTAGATTTAATAGCATCTGGAGAAGAAGGGCGGACTGGTCTAACTCCTCCTTAGTGGTGGTTTCTCCCCGAGGACGACTTCACACGCTCACCTCACACGTTAACATCCTGGTTCCTGCTGCTCGCACTAACCTGCCGCCAGCCGGAGTCGTACTCTCCCTCTTGTCCCGCCTCCTGACTAATGTCTCTGCAGAGCTGGATGTGCTACGAGCTAAACTGTCCCCTGCACTGCTGTCTGTCTGTCTGTCCGTCTGTCTGTCTGTCTGTCCATCTGTCTGTCTGTCTGTCTCACCCTCCAGCCCGGAGTCGAATCCCCCGACCGAGCATGAGTCAGGGCTGCAGCCGCGAAACCAGTCGCGAGAGCAGCCGCGACACCAGCCCCGCCCGGGGTTTCTCCCCCCTGGGTGAGTATGGTCCTGACGCCCCCACCACCACCTCCTGCTCCAGCAGAGGAGAGAACAACATCTGGAATCTGAGACAGATGTGTCGAGCTGATGTTTATCTAACGTAGGAATCAGAATTATTATTAAAGTAATCATTCTTGCATCGCCCTTGATCGATCGTATCTCGCCATAAGTCTGGTGAAGAGACGCTGACACATTAAATAGTTTTTAATTCTCCTCTTCATCATCATCACAAATTCTGTGGCTTCACCTCGAATCAACTGATGAATGAAATGTTAAACGCCGGCGCCCACGCCACAGACTGTAGTGAAAACCAAACCCCGGATCCATGTTCTTCCTGCACGTTTCTCCACCTGCTCTGTTTTAACGCTCTGTTCTACTAATGGTCTCAGATCAGTGTTGGAGTCATCAGCTCGTGTCTGTATCGTTCTAACAACAGTCGTGTTTCCTCCCTCCAGCGACTCGCCGTCACTCCCGCTCGACCAGCGCTCTGTCCTCGGCAGAGTGCTACTCAGGTGACGTCCTCGGGAGCAGGTTCGCTCCGTCTGCCAGACGGAAGCAAAGGAATCAGAAGCACTGATTCACTTTGTCTCCGTGGATCTGGCTGACGGAGTCGTCTGCTTCTTCACGCATGACCTCATCGACCTCGAGTGGGAAACAACCACCAGACAAATGCTGTTGAGGCTTTTTTCCCGTGGCTCTTAAAGCGTTCACGTTGTTAACTGGTGGAAATCACACGACTTGGTGTTGGTTGTTTCTTACTTATTTCACTCGCCTGCAGGGGGCGACACCTCATCAGCCTGCTTTTCACAGTTATCAAATATTAAGTTGCTGCGACGGTTTGTAGAAAGAATGAAAATAGTTTTTATTGTGAAGATGAAATATTTGCATCCTGATCTTTAATTTGCAGCTTTTTGCCTGATTTTAAATATTTGATTTAGTTGATCTTCTGGCTGAACTTTGAGTTTTACATCCTCATTGTTTGATGATTACTTTTGATTGTTTAACTCAGTTTACTTTTCATCTGCATAGTAATTTTACTTTTCAAGCAACATGATGCAACTTGTTCTCCAAAGCTCCTGGTCTCTGAAACTCAAACTGTTGATTTAAGACCAAACCCGGTAATGAATTAAGATTAGATCCAGTAAGACAGGCCCAGGACTCTCTTCACCCATTGGTCCTGGGCCTGATAAACTTCCTGTTGCCATGTTGCCGCTTCACATCTTCACCGTTGAGTTTCCTCCTCTTGTTTCTCTCGTCCTCACTTGCTCATGTGTGTCTTTCCTCTTCTCAGACCGCCTGTCCCATCAGGCTCGGATCTCGGCCTCGGTCGACGCCATGAGAATCCTCAACACCGGCACCGAGGTGGAGGCGGCGGTTGCAGACGCGCTGGTAAGGATTAAACCCTATTTTTAAGGAACAAAGAAATAGAAACGATGTGTTGACTGATGGTGTTGATGTATTTCCTCTGTTAATTCCAGCTCTTAGGCGACTCCAGGAGTAAGGTACATTAATCTGGACTCGTCCTCTCCCTGCATGTAGAGCATGAGCTTTAAACTCAGCAAACAGAGTTTCAGACTGAAGCTGTGAACACGGCTGTTAGTCTAGTGCACGTGAAAGTGTTTCCAGACTTTGTGACCTCATCTCGTGATGTGTAACCCGCACGTGTCTGTAGCTGCATGTTAAAGCCTCTGGTTGTAGCTCGCATGTCTCACACGCTGACGTCACTTTCCAGTTTTGTGTGCGACGCCTCACTCTCTCCTCTCCTCTCAATCAGCGGAGGCCGGTGCGGCGGCGCTTCGAGTCGCCGGGCATGTACTCGGACGAC
This sequence comes from Hippoglossus stenolepis, assembly GCF_022539355.2. NCBI lineage: Eukaryota > Metazoa > Chordata > Actinopteri > Pleuronectiformes > Pleuronectidae > Hippoglossus > Hippoglossus stenolepis. The sequence goes on along the minus strand of NC_061506.1, from coordinate 749,057 downwards.
GACGCCAACAGCGACGCCTCCAGCGCCTGCTCGGAGCGCTCGTACAGCTCGCGCAACGGCGGCGTGGGGCCGCACTACCTGCGTCAGACGGAGGACGTGGCGGAGGTGCTGAACCACTGCGCCAGCGCCAACTGGTCGGAGAGGAAGGAGGGGCTGCTGGGACTGCAGAACCTCCTCAAGAGCCAGAGGATGCTCAGGTGGGAACACGGCGGAACCTTAAGTGGCAAAAAGAAACATCAATTAGGAGTTCTGTTGACGATTGACCGTGGTTGTGGTTTGTGTCCGGCAGCCGCGTGGAGCTGAAGAGACTCTGTGAGATCTTCACCAGGATGTTTGCAGACCCTCACAGTAAGGTGAGATCCAGCTGTGTGCTCCCGTCAGGCAGCAGCCAGACGCTGGAGGGAAACGTCTCCACACTGATGAATAATCCTCAAGATAATCTCACACTTTATGTTACGTACGTTCTCACGTCAGAACTAACGGACGAACTAACCGTGTGTTTTTCTGTTGCATGCCTGGTCGCTGCTGCGGACTCTAACACCAGAGAGTAAGTGTTACTCACCTTCTGCTGCTTTGTCCCAAACAAACACCGTGAAGAACAAAAACCTCTTTGTTCTTTCGTTGTCTTGTTTCCTTCCCTCTCTCCTCTCGTCCACCTGTCTCACGTCTCCTTCCCATCGTCCCTCTGTGCGTCCCAGGTCTTCAGCATGTTCCTGGAGACGCTGGTGGACTTCATCGTGCTGCACAGGGACGACCTGCAGGACTGGCTCTTCGTCCTGCTCACCCAGCTGCTGAAGAAGATGGGCGCCGACCTCCTGGGCTCCGTCCAGGCCAAAGTCCAGAAGGCTCTGGACATCACCAGGTCAGACTCGGCTTTCAGGATTCATTTATAAAAACTCTTCTGCTCCTCTCTGGTTTCACTCTCAGGGTTTTGTGTCTCCACGCTGTCTTATACTTCCTGTGTCTCTTTACGTTTGTCCGTCTCCTCGCAGAGAGTCGTTCCCGTACGAGCAGCAGTTCAACATCCTGATGCGTTTCATCGTGGATCAGACGCAGACGCCCAACCTGAAAGTGAAGGTGGCCATCCTGCGCTACATCGAGGCTCTGGCTCGCCAGATGGACCCGTCCGACTTCGTCAACTCCAGCGAGACGCGCCTCGCCGTCTCACGCATCATCACCTGGACCACCGAGCCCAAGAGCTCCGACGTCCGCAAGGTAGGAGGTCGGGACGGCGTGCAGCTCCAGAGCAAACTCCAGAACACACCTTCCCCCCCTTCTGTCACCTTTTCAATGTCTTCAATCTGTGTTCCTTTGTTTGCTAAGTTTAGTTTTTTTGTTTTGTTTCCACGTTTTGTTCCAATTGCCATTTCTCGCCCACCAAACCCCCAGACCCTTCACAACTGGGCAGGGGAGGAGTTCTCAGGCCGACCCAGCACGGTGGCCTCTCTGCCTGGGGAGGGTAACCTGGAGGAGAGGTGCAAGCAGGTAGAAACTCCAACTGCACGACCGGGGCTCGTAACCCGCTCTAACCCTCTGAGCCTGAGCCGCCGCCGCCGCCGCCGCTCTGCAGAGCCCAACGTCTGCTCTGTCGGTTTAACAGAGAGAATGAAACGGCCGAGGAGCGGCGAGCTGTGTGAACGCTTTACGACTCTAACTGCTCTCAACTCGCTCAGCGAAGGAAGCGATCTGTGGTTAAATGGAGACGATGGCGAGTCGAGGACTTACATGTGTCGGCTTGTGCATGAACCGCTGCTGATGGCGTCGATTAACTCGACTGATCCCGAACACAACTTCAGTTTCTTCTCCAAAACGTTTCTGCATGATTTTCCTTTTTTTTCAGAAACGTTTTAATTTTCCTGAAGAAACTTGAAGCAGACACATTTATTTTCCAGCTTTTGCTTAACTTACTTTTTATTTTTGAGGCGAACCAACGATCTGCATGTGCACGGCAACAGATGTGCTTCTTAACATGAGATTTACTTTGATCATTAACCAGCTTCTGGTTCGTTAATAAGAATCAAGGACGTCTTTTGGAGATTAGATTTTAATCCTGTGTTCAGATGGAGATGTGATCAGCCTGTGTCTCAGGAACAAGGGCAGTTATTGTATTACTCCCCCCAGTGTATCACAGTGGAAACTGCTTATAGTGATCAACCGTCGGAATCCGATACTAATGCTGTTTAAATAATTCAGTTATAGAGATTTTCCAGGTCAAATTCTCTGATTTCACAGCAGCGGCCAAACGGGAGGAAGTCGTGGAGATAAATCATGTGACCGTGTGTGTGTCTGTGTGTGTGTGTGCAGGCGGCCCAGGTTGTGTTGATCGCTCTGTTTGAGTTGAACACTCCTGAGTTCACGATGCTGCTCGGAGCTCTGCCCAAAACCTTCCAGGACGGGACGACCAAGCTGCTGCACAACCACCTGAGGAACGCCAGCGCCCACAGCGGCATCGTCATGGTAACGCACTCACACACAGAGTTATCTTATGACGTGATTTCCAGATGTGGTGTGTGTGTGAATCCAGTTGTGTGTTTTGTGGGTGTGCAGGCGTCTCCCAGTAACTCGATGGGCCGGCCTCCTCCTCGTCAGCCCGGCAGCCGCAGCAGTCCCCTGACCTCGCCCACCAACTGCTCCCACGGAGGACTCTCCCCCAGGTGCTTCACACAAACTCTCACACAACACAGACTCACAACTCAGACTCACAACCTCAGATTCAAAGCTTCAACTGGCTGCAGCTTCTTCAGTCCCACAGGAAAACAATGCACACAAACATCTGAACCAACTTCTCTGGTTTAAGTAGAAGATAAACTGAGGTATAAAAAGATATTAAAACAAAAGTGTTTGACTGCTCGTACTAACACCGACTGAGAACAGAGCTTCTTCTTTTATTCCCACTTTCCTCATGTTTCTATCTCTCCTCTCTTCCTCTTCTTCTTCCTCCTCCTCTTCTTCCTCTTCCTCTTCCTCGCCCTCCTCTTCCTCCCCGGCTGGCTGCAGTCGGTTGTGGGGTTGGAGCGCAGACGGTCTCTCCAAGTTCCCCCCCCCACCCTTCCCCTCTTCCCCTCTTCCTCCACCCGCTGCCCACTCCTCCCTCCAGGCCATGCGGCGAGCTTACTCACCCAGGTAACCCCGCCCCCTTTTACCTCCTCCTCCTCCTCCTCCTCCTCCTCTGGGGTTCCACAGTCGGACAGTAATCATCTGGACGCACTGTGGAACCTCGGACTCACTCACACTCGTCTGTCTTCACTTCTGCTTCGCTGCTGCCTCCATCTGCTCAAACTGTCGCTTCCTGTTGTTCACTTCCTGTTCCTCCTCGTGCTTCCTTGTCTCTGAACTTAAAGCGTCAGCAGGTGAGAACGTGTCTCTGTGCTGTCACTCACCTGTTTGCCTCCACCTGTGTCACTGTGCCTACATGCAAGGCCATGCACGTGCACCATACTGAGCTGGACTGTGCACGGATACAAAACAAACATGGAGGATGTGTCGTTTGTGAACCACTTCCTGTCTCCAGGACGACCTTTGACCCTCACAAACCTTCACAAGGAAACATCTGGACCTAGTTTCATATTCCAGCTGATCCTTTAAGTCCGTATCAAAAGATGTTTTGGTCCTGATTAACAAAGAAATGATAGAATGAAGTGATCCTGGATCAGTTTGAAGAAGGTTCTCAGGAACCAGAACGTCAGAGCGTCCACATCCTCCTCAGAACCAGAACCATTCTACTTCCTCTGAGGATGAACCTTCTCATGTGATCTCCTACTAACTGTGTTTGTGTTCTCCTCCCTCGCTCTCTCTCCAGCATGCTGGAGTACGACAGCGAGAACCTGAACTCGGAGGAGATCTACAGTTCCCTGCGCGGCGTCACCGAGGCCATTCAGAACTTCAGCTTCCGCAGCCAAGAGGACCTGATGGAGCCGCTGAGGCGCGACGGCAAGAGGGACGGCACGGTGAGCCGGGGGTTGATCTATACGGTTAATGTACGGAAAGAGACGAGAGAGACAATGAACCAATTAGCTTCTCTCTTCTCTCTCTGTGGCTCTTCAGTCCGGATTCGGGGCGTCCTCGGACTCCGACCCCCGGCTCGGTGGCGACCCGGTGGAGGGCGGACGCACGGCTCTGGACAACAAGACGTCCGTGCTGAACACGCCTTCGCCTCGATCCTTTGCCGGCCCGCGTTTCCGTGACTACAATCCGTACAACTACACGGACGGCATCAGCACGCTGGACAAAGCCGCCCTGAAGGAGGCGCTGTACGAGGACGCCGTGGAGCAGCTGAGAGACGGTCAGGCTTCAGCTGGTGGACGTTTGTGTTTCCGCCTTCACTTTGTCGTGTTGTGTGTTTTATAGTTTGTGTTTTCTCTCACAGGCCGTCGACAAGAATGTGTGGAAAACAAGATCCAGAACCCGAAACCCTTCCCTGGTAAAGACACGATATGTTTGAGTCCAGATGTTAAAAAGCAAAGATCAGCTTGTTTCTAAACTCTGTGGTTGACCTTTGACCCCCAGCGGGACCGGCCGAGCAGCTGGAGCTGGTGGGCGAGCTGCTGAAGGAGCTGTCCCAGGGCCAGGCCGGCGAGCGGGGCCCCGAGGAGCGCCGGCACACGCTGCTGGAGCTGCTGAAGGTCGCCCGAGAGGACAGCCTGGTGGTGTGGGACGAGCACTTCAAGACCATGCTGCTGCTGCTGCTGGAGACGCTCGGAGACAAAGACGTGAGACCTGAACTCCTCCTGGTGATTGTAAACCGTCCTCTGAGCCGCTCTGACCTCACTCCTCTCTCGCAGCACACCATCCGAGCCCTGGCGCTCAGAGTCCTGAAGGAGATCCTGAGGAACCAGGCCCCTCGCTTCAAGAACTACGCCGAGCTCACCATCATGAAGACGCTGGAGGCTCACAAAGACTCGCACAAGGAGGTTCGGATCCGTCTCTCTGAGCGACTCCCACTCATCTGCTCCCTCTAACTCTAACCCCTCGTCTGTTGAAGGTGGTGCGGGCGGCGGAGGAGGCAGCGTCCACGCTGGCGGGGTCCATCCCCCCGGAGCAGTGCATCAAGGTCCTGTGTCCCATCGTGCAGACGGCGGATTATCCCATCAACCTGGCCGCCATCAAGATGCAGACCAGGGCCATTGAACGCATCACCAAGGAGCCGCTGCACCAGCTGCTGCCGGACATCATACCTGGACTCCTGCAGGTGAGGCGTGCTCTTTTCTCACGTGTTCCCCGTAGAGTCGGCGTTCGCTGCCGTGTTTCACCGAGTCGTGTCGTCCGCAGGGCTACGACAACACGGAGAGCAGCGTGAGGAAGGCCAGCGTCTTCTGCCTGGTGTCCATCTACTCTGTGATCGGCGAGGAGCTGAAGCCGTACCTGGCTCAGCTGACCGGCAGCAAGGTACCGTCCCACAGCTGAGAGCTCCTTTCTGTTACATCTCCCGAAGGATTGTGGGTAATCTGACTGCACTGAGAATCCCAGTTAAATGTGACCTCCGACCTTCTTCCTGTCTCCAACAGATGAAGCTCCTGAACCTCTACATCAAACGAGCCCAGACGACCACCAGCAACAGCAGCAGCTCCTCCGACATCTCGTCCTACTGATGCTTCCCCAGCTGATCCCACTTCCTGGTCCTTCAGCAGCTTCTCTCCAGGACCAGGAACCCGAACCTCCTCTTCTCTCCATCAGCTGCTGATAGAGGTCGAGGTCGTGACGAGGAGCTGCTGTCGTCACGGCTCCGGCTTCTGGAACGTCTTCCCACCGTTTGGATCCTTTTCAGGATGATTATGTTTCTGAACGAACCTCCACGCCACCGTTAGTCCTGAGCCTTAAGACTCGTCATCCTCACGTCACATCACAGTGACTCTATGAACCCAGTTTCCCTCCGTCGAGCGGACCTGACGTTGTCTCGCCTCCGTCAGGTGAGTTAAAAGAGGAGGAAGAAGAGAAAGAATCAGTATTTTTATTCCTTTTACAACCTTTTAATCCATTTCTTTGCTTTGACACATCAAACCTTATAATCGTATATTGAATGTAAAGAGCTTGGAATGAGTCTGTGTGTCTCCTCCCTCCACCGCTGCCTCGTTCTCACCGCTGGATCAAACCCGAAGCAATTTTTTATGATGAATTTGTGAAGAAAGTGGCACAAAAGTCTTTAAAAGGCAGAAATCAAGGGTCCACCTGAAGATTAACGAAGAGCTTTTATTTTGAAATGTGGCCGACTGAGATGTGAGATCCACGTTTGTATGAACTGATCATTTGGCGGGCCAATGATTTAAAAAGAATAATCACGTTTCATTAGTTTGGGCCAAAAACCAGCAGAAATATCAGTGTTATTAGTTTTTACTCTAGAAACTAAACTTGTGAAGGAAAGAACAACGTTATTACGTCTGTGGAAACTTATCAGCTTTTACTTTTTATTTAGAATAATCAATGATAGATTAGTGAATCTGTAAAATGTTTAATTTCTCATCTGGATTGAAAAATGTAAAATTAAAACTGATAAACTCTTCAAATGATATTATAAATTATATAATATCTGAATAAAACTGGGTTGAACTTTAAATTCAATGCAGAAAATTGACTTCTCTCTGAAGTCTTTATCTTTATATTTTTATTTGTAATTTAAATAATAATTTGTCATTTTTCTGAAACAATTCAGACCTGGAAAAAAAAGGATTTTCTTTTTCCATTTTTCAATCCACTTGTAGAAAATTTAGAAAAACAAGACGACCAAATCAAAGTAAATTGATTTAATTAGATTAATATATTGTTTAGAAAATTCAAGTGATAAATGAACCTAAGAAGTGAAGTGACTCTGAATCTAAATATCAACTGGGACTTTATTATTTAATTGAATTAGTCTGCTGTCGAGTGGAGACTTCTGTCGTCAGAGTTTCGTTCCAAAATACTTTAATATATATAATTTATACGTAGTTCTCGAGTCTCATCAGCATTTCGATGAATGAACCTGTTGTTGTTTGACTTCAAACAGACGAGTTGTTTCCTCCTGAACCGAATGTTCGGTCACTTTAAGACTTTGACCTCTGAAATGTGAAAAACCTGAATCTGACAGAACGAAGGTTGATCTGAATATTGAGACTGAACGAAAGAGAAGAACGATTATCGAGCAATAAACTGTAAGAAATCCAGCTCAGATGTCGGCTGATGTTGTTTCTGTCGCTGGTCAATGTCCACAAGTGTCATTATTTCTTTTTAAAGTGTCACATGTGATGAAATCCGATGTTACTGCTGCTTCTGAAAACACTAATGAACCTGTGCGGAAAGGTCAAAGGTCACAGGGACCAACTCACCAGCTGACACACACTCACACACTCACACGTTCAGTTTTCCTGCCGAGAATCAGGTGAATCTCTGGAGTGAAGCTCCAGCTGCAGACAGATGTTCTATCTCCATTCTTTAGCTCCTCTGTTTGATTCCAAATCTATTTTCTATTTGTATTTGTTTACTTTGTAGCAGCTGTTTGAAAGTTGTGTTGAAATTAGTTTGTGCCCTCGAGGTATCAAATCATTCCATTAGTTCCACTCTAATCCAGATGTTTCCAGTGGCGCAGCTTCTGGTGTGGGATCAACATCTGGTCTGATTCTCGGCCAGAAAGCGAATAATAATAATAATAATAATAATAATGAAACTGTGAGTGTGGGAGGCGACGGAAGCTGTGACTGAATATCTCCAGGACTTCCTGCGTCTCTTCTAACACGTTAACGCTCTTTGTCTTCGCATCACGACTGTTGAACGTTCTGCACCGGTGCCCGGCGCCGCCTCTCGGCCCGGCGCCGCCTCTCGGCCCGGAGGCGTCCGCGTCACAAACACTTTCCCTTTACTCTGGATTGTACAGAGACGTCAAACTGAACGTGTAACGTGCGTCTGCATGCGTCCGTCACAGGAAGCGATGGATGTTTCCTCCTGTGCTTCTGTCCTAGATTCTCCTGAATGTGGCCTTTGGCTCCAGATCAGTTCTGGCAATATACCGGTTTGTTTTTCCTGTTTAATACTAACCTGACCTAACCCTTAACTAACCTACACTAACCTACACTAACCTGACATAACCTGAACTCACCTGAACTCACCGCTTCTCACTAAAGTGTCACTGAGGCCACGGAGCAGTGCTGTAAATACGCTGACATGTTTTCCATGGAAACCACTCACCCTGCATGTTATTAGTTTAATTTCATCTATAAGATATTTATATATATTCAGTTTATTTCCCTGTGTATGAATGTACATATTTACATGTTGGGTTCTCTCTCCTGTGACTTTGCAGAACTTGAAATAAACAAATGTCAGACTTCTATTCCTCTCGGCTCCTGTTGGACTGATTCGAGTCTCATTTTCTTATCGTTTGTATTTGTTTTAGTTATTTGATTTCAGTTTTATAAATAAAATACATGATGAATGTTATGAATATTATTAATCGAAAAATACATAAATATTTTTTTACTAAGAATAGTTTATTTTTCTCTTAGTAACTGATTACTTTATGTTTCAGATACTTTCTCCATGTTATAAAATTATCATTTTGAAAATATAAAGTAAATAAACGACCCAAACACTTTAAAAAATGTATTTAATTTAAAACTGGATAAAAAGTATTTTTTTTAAACAAAACCGACGCATGGGTGAAGCGGATGTGACGTCACTGAGGCGAGACAGAATCAACTCACCTTTTCCGGTGTTTGAAAACTTCTGAGAACTTTTGAATTAAGGTGAGTGAAGAAAACCTCAAATACATGTTCCACACATGTTCTTCACATGTCGTCCACATGTTTAATATTTAACATTTACTCATGTTTTTAATTTAAAACTCCATCATTGACTCAAACATTTTAACAGTTGCTAATGTTTTAGTGTTTGAAAGTTTTGAATACGTCTTAAACGCTCGTTTATATAAAGTTCAGTTTATTGTGCGACTCTTCTTCTTTAGTTGTATCGTTAAAGTCACGAGTTGTTTTCACGTGAAGTTTGAAAAGAGTTAATAAAGAGTTGATAAAGTTAACGTGGTTTAGATCTCAGCCGCCATTTTACCACAGGTGCGTCTCGAGCTGATTAGAAGCAGCTGTGGAACATCTGGACTCGATGGTTCTGACGTTTAGATTCTGATTTCAACTGTTTCTGTCAATCATATCAATAATTATCTCTATATTAATGATACACAAGTCTAAATTAACCCTCAATGTTTCTATTTGTTCATTTTCTGTTTGTCTCAACGTGCAGGAGCAGGTGACGTCATCACCAGCTCGTGGATCCATTACTGAGACGAAGGTTTGAATATTAATTTTCTACAAACTCTCTGATAGACGGATAATGTAAGAGTTTTCATTTGTTCCAGATGTTTGAATATGTTCCTGCATTGAGAGAAGTTTGTTCTAAAAGTGTTAAAATGTGCTCATGTGAAGATTTAGATGATTTCAGAAACATCAGAGGTGAAATAGTTTGAGTCTGTCTCTGTGACGTCACGTGTCGTCACGTCGTTTAATCACGTTTTCTAATTAACTAAAATCCGTGTGGAGCATTTAGAAGAAGCATGAAACCACCACTAGATGGCGCCATCTGCATTTGCCTCTTCAGGGATCGTTTTTCCATCAATTTCTTTTCTTTAACAGCTTGAACAGAATTATTAATAAATGATTATTGATGTTATTCATCATATATTCTTTATGATTATTTATTTGTTACAGTTTAATTCTAAAGAAAATGTTGAAATTTCAAATACAATCATTTTGAATCTCATTTCCTTCTGCTTTCTTGATTTCTGTTTACAGATGAAATCTCTGGAAGCAGCGTTTCTGTTGCTCAAGGGCACTTCGGTGGGACCATGTGTCTGGGATCGAACCTGTGACGGGACGAGGCCACGCTGGACGTCCTGTGTTGACGAGTTTCGTCCTGGAGCGAGTCACAGGTCAGAGACTCAGACTCTTCAGCTCGTTGACTCAGAACATCTGACGAGTCCAGATAATCATAAACAATAAGTTTTATCATTTAATACTTTTAAAAAACAAGAAACTGGAGATTTTCAAAGATCTAAACACAAGAAGTTTAAATATATAGAAACATTTCTTTTAATTGAAGGTTTCAATAAATTAAACAAATCAAATCACAAGTTTAAATCCACGTTTCTCTTTACAGATTATTTAACTATTTTATGTTAAAGATTATTTTAATCTACAAATTGTGTTTTCACTAAAAAGCCAAAAAGTTACAGTTACACATTTAAACTCATATGTAGTAAATTAAAGAGGAGAAATCTGTGATAATATCAAATTAACAAGGAAAATTTGAACTATTCAGCAAAATTAAAACATTACAATTACACACAAATTATTTCCAAAGATGAACTTTATTTCATTTTGTTTTATAAATATGAAAAACGTGACAGAAATAAATCAAACGCAGCTTCGCAGGTTTTTCTCAGATTCTGCGTTTATCACTTTTCTCTGTTCGACGGTGGAACTTTTAAAATAAAGATGATTTTATTGCTCATTAGGAATAAAACAGTGGATGGAAGAAGATCTTTGATTTATGTGATTAATTATCAGTAAGTTTAATCTTTAAGAATTTGCTGTATTTCATCAAGTTGTAGAGTAAGTTTACGTCCATGTCCCTGGAGTCCAAGTGTCTCTGTGGACACGTGTCTCTGCAGATCGGATCAGTTCCATTGATCACTTGGTTTTACACTCTTTGATAAATCTTTGCTCTCGTCCCTCGGACCGCTCGCTCCTAACGGGGGCGTTCCATTCTCTGGTCAGAGCGTGGCGTGGGGACGGCGTCGGACGTTTCCTCCTCGCCATCGCACCTCGGAGCAGCTTGTTGGCGCCTCGGCGGCGGCGGCGGCCGTGTGTGGAGGCCGGCCCGTTTCATCAGTATGCACACGCTGGTGAAAATTAATTTCATTAAAGGCGCCTCCCTCCACCTCCGCCCGCCCCTCCGGTTTGAAAGCCCTCATAGCGTATGATTAGCGCACATTTCCCCAACCTGGCTGCGAGTGGCGTCTAGGTCGGGAGGTCGCGCAAATGAAAGAGAACAACTTCATTGTGAGATGACTGGCCCATAAATCATCGGCCGTTTTCTATAAATCACGGCAGATGGCAGGGAGCGAGCCGAGGCTCATGGGAGCTCGCCGCGGCCCCTGTGCATGATGGGAAGGGCCGGGGCTGCGCTGCGGCGGAGGCTGGCAGAAGCGCAGGGTCACTTCCAGTTTGCGGATGCAGAAGACGTGAGGTGTGGTGGGGGCGGGCCAGAGGCCGTCCCCCCCCCCCCGCCCCTGCAGCTCGGGCCCCGGGCTCACCTGATGAGATGCGGACCCCCGGAGGTCCACGCACGCCACCTCTCCACGCTGCCCTCCATTTAACGGGTCTAATCTACCTGCTTAATATGGAGACAACTTCATCCCCCCCCGTCCCCGAGCTGCGCTGAGACCTGTCAGGTTGACACTAAATGTCCGCCCAGGAGGGGCCGGCGCACGTCTTCATTATTCATCAGGATTATTTAACCGAGCAGGAATCAGCCGCACTGCAGCGCCGCTCTGCCGCAGCCGCCACCGACTCCTCTGCCATCTTGAATTCTCACATTTCAAATGACGCAGAGAGAGTTCGTCACAAATCCTTATTTTCACAGGTTTAACTCGTTAAAAATCAGGTTTAACATCGAAGAAACTCACAGAACTTGATTTAAAATCAGTTTTAGATCCTAGAGATCGAACGTCAGGGTGAAACTGAGCAGTGACATAAACACACGTAGTTTAAAGACTATAGATAAAGTGCAGCTTCAATAAAGAGCTGAAACAATTTATAGCATCTGAAACAATATTACATCAATTTAAGAGGAATTAAAGGAGTAAAACTGGATTTAAACAGGTTCATTTTGAATGTGGTGCAACACTGACCACAGAGAAACGTATTCAGGAATTAATATTAAATCTATTTTCAGTTTCCTGTGAAACTTAAATTGATCTTTCTCTTGTTAAAACCACTCAGATATTTCAGAGCAGCAGTCAAACTGAACCATTAAAACCAGTAAAAGCCTCTGAACAGAGACGTCCCAGTTGTTCTCAGCAGGTTTCTTGTGTCTCTGCTGTGGTTCTGTTTCGTGCCAGTAGAGGAAGCTTCAGAGCTGCTGGGAGACTTTCACCGGTTGAACCCACTCAGGTGTTGTTTCATCTCCCAGAACCCACCAGTCAGTTAAACTGGATCCAGCTCAGTCGTCCTGTTGTTGGTTTTAAACCAGAAGAGGCTCAAGAAACTTCAGTTATCACCAGATCAATTTAACTGAGCCAGAGAATAAACAGATAAATAATCAAATGTAGGAGAATAATAACTTTTCTGTTTCGTTGAACATTGAAGAGACTTAACAAACTTCTTCAGACACGTGAAGCTGCCGGAGTTCAACCTTTAACCAGATGAGAAACTTCACAGCTTCAGAATAAACACACGTGATGAACTAATGTTTAAATCACAACTTTGTCTTTTCTGTGAGTGATTTACTTGAATTCAGACCTGAACTTGTGTAATTTCCCCTGAAAGCTTCAGAATGTGTTAAACCTGATGAAGACGAGCGCTGACGCCGAAGAGGGATGAAGATTCAGCCTCTTGTGAAAACGCGCGTGTCACCGTGTTGTTGGGTTGGACGTTTTCACAGAATCGGGGGAATTCTCCACATTCATGTGTTCCTCTGCTGAGTTGAACTTAAAAGCAGCTCAGCCCCATTAGCTGCTCTTTCTTTCTTCCTTCTTCCTCCGCTCTTTATTTTATTTTCCGTCCAGCTGACTCCAGACCAGAAACCCCCGCTCGGTCCAGACCCGTTTAAAAAAGATCGACGGAGCAGAATCCTCGACTTGATGAACATCGCTCAGTTCGATGGTTCGAGGATCCGTCTGAGCTTCAGGTCTTGTGTTTGAATCCCGACCCGGAGACGTCACAACCTCCTGCAGAGACTCGAACCTCATTTAACCCTCAGAACTTTATTTCTCTTTCTAGAGGAGGAAGAGAATCAGAAAACAGACGATGTTGATGAAGAGGTTTATTTAAATTCTCTTGATGCCGAGTAAAGAAGAACAGAACATCGTCTCAAACCTTTTATTAAAACATATATTTCCCTCATTTCAGACCAGATGTGCATCTGCGATGAGATAAACGTATTTTCTGGTTTTAATAAATGATAAAACGAGTTTGTCCCCGGACTCTGGATCCGTCCGGTTCCGTCTTCAGCAGAGAAGATGTTCTCCATCTGTAACATCTGATCAGAATGTGGTGGTTTGTGTTTCATCGTCTCCGCTGAGTGACGGGCGGATCTGTGGGGGGGCCAAGGGCACGGGGAGCGTTTCAAGGTGGACCCTCCCTCTAACAAGCCGGAGCTGAGCCTCTGTCCACCCCCCCCCACCTCTGCCTCTCTGCAGCCGGCATTAATGCAAATTATGGTGTAATAATTTAATAACTGTGCCGGCTTGATCTGTCCTTTTTATTACAATTATCATCAGGCAGGGGGTTGCGTTCCATCATCAGAAAATAAACACCATCGATCATCCTTGCGATGATTAGCCGCTGACAGGCCGGGCGGCGCTTTGCATAAACGGCCGGTTAATGTGGAGCTGGAGCGCGGAGGCCTCTTCTGATGTTCTCTGCTAACTTTGGCTCCGCGTCGGGGTCGTTAGCCGGGGTCGTTAGCCGTGGCCGTGATCACAGCGAGGCCTCCTTTGAGCTGCGGAGAGGAGGCGGCGGCGAGGAGAGCCTCCTCCTAAAGGGTTACGTCAGAGGAGAGCGACTCCAGCTCAGCGCCGGAGCCAAGACATGCAGCCGCCGTCTGTTAAGTCTTTCCAGAAACCCGGGCCCTGGCAGCGGGCGCCGCCTCGGCATCAGGGCCTCCTCTTTAATTGCAGTGGAAAATGATGCCGCGTTTCCCGGCGTGTAAAGAAAACAACCCCCCCACTCCTCCTCCTCCTCCTCCTCCTCCTGCACAGAGAAGAGGTTGATTTATAAAGTCTTAAAAACAAGGAGGAATAATCAGGCTCTGGAGGCTTTTGGCCGCGACTCGAGCCCGTTTTCACCACGGGGAGAAAAACACCAACCAACTTAAATCACCGTTGCATCAGGTGGTGAATGTTTGATGTCGTCTCGTTGTGTTCTCCTCCTCGAAACCCCCCCGAGCACGAGGAGAAAAGACTCAACGAGGTGCAGCAACTTTCTTCGCACTGATTAACTCCTGACGAGTCTTCTGAGAGAAGCAGACATTTATGATTCATGGTGAAAATGTACAAACCGTTGGTTTCTGTGATTATAATCGTGAAAGTGAGACAAACACGGAGCTGCTTTGTTCTCGACCTGTTTGAGCTTTGAAGAGACGAACCCTCGTCCTCTCTCTGCCCGACCGCGACGGGATTCATCCTCACAAACCAGATCAGTAAATAACGCTCAGAGCCACACGCCGGATCAAAGATGGCTGCAGCTCAGGTTCAGGTGTGTCCATCCGTCTCCACAGCTGTAGGACACATCTAGGAGTTCTGTCTGTCCTTCTGTCCCTTGTTGTGAACATGATATCTCAAGAGCATCACGAGGGACATTCTTCAAATTTGGTTCCAACGTCCATTTGGACTCAGATGAACTGATTAGATTCCAAAGGTCACAACTACTAAAAATGCTGCTGATTAAATACCTTGAATTAGATATTAAAATCTATAGTAATAAAACAATACAAATTATACAATTAAAATGGGATAAAAACATAGTAGGAATAAAGTTATGATGACTTGTGAGTAAACGTGAAGAGGATGATGCTAATTAATTAAATTCACTTTGATTTTTATGATTCAATTTATAGATTTATAGATTTAACCACCTTTAAAACATTAAAGTGAACATGTTAATAAGTCAACGTAACCTATTTTAACTTCATGAGAACCAGACAGTAAAGAGCTAAGAGGAGAAACAGGATTTCAGGATGACACATCGTCGTCTTACTTAAAATTTAGTAGTTTGACCAAAATCAACTATCATTTGGTTAAATATGTAAAATAATGATTTCAAAGTGGGTGAAATGATTTGTAATTTCCCAGCAAAAGGAACTAGAAGTACAGAAAAGTGAGTTTATAGATGATTGTGAGACGATGAGTGGACGTCACGTTCCTCCCGGTTCCTCGTCTTCATGTGCGTTCTCATCAGAACCCTCCGGCTGTCGGCTCACACCGGCTGTTTGACACCGGGACCGCGGCGGCATACGTTTATCCCTCCTGAGGAGGTGGACTGGGTGATGAGGAGGAGAGGGCAGAGCGACGGGACGTTTTAATGAGGACCTCCATCCTCAGGAAACCTCCAGAGAGACCAGACCTGAGGGGCCCGGCGAGCGGCGAGGTGGCGGCGCTGACCTCCCTCAGCTGCTGCCGGGATCCATGATCCCCGAAACCCCGGCGCCCCCTTCAGCTGGAGGGTGTTAACGCGCCTCGCTGCTCGCTCCCCCTCCAATACAGAAAAGTTGAGAGGGAAACTTTCTGTCAACTGAAATTTAGTTTAATTATCAAACTTCTAGAAATAAAAATCTTTATTTAACCTCTACTCTGTTTTTTTCGTTCGGTCCATGTCCCGTCTGCTAACATGGAGGAAATGCTGTTTTTAGATGATTGAATATGAAGATTTATTAATTTTCTCTATTTGATATAATTACAAATTAAATATTTGACACATTTTTGACGTGTGAAGAAACAAACCTGGACTTTTCTTTGTTTTCTAACATTTTAAAGACAAAACGAGTCGATAAACCATTAATATCTGTAACTCCAGTATTTGCTGCTGCAGCATCACTGTCGCTGTGTTTACACACGGCCACTACAACAGTGTTGTGTTGTTTGTGCGGTTGTGTTGCAGTCGTCCAATCATCAGCGAGGCCTCGGTGTCGTGAACTAATACAACATCCATATTCATGATATGTTCCTATGCAAAATAACATCTGTTTCCAACAAGGTGCCATCTGGTTGAGGGACTCTGGCATTAGTGGCTCATCACAACGTGAAACAACAACAACAGAGAGGCTTTAAAACAGAGTCGTGTCGGTCGTTATCTGTGTGACTCACACACACACACACACACACAGACACACACAGAGGACACACTCATTTACACCTCAGGCAGGAAGCCAGTGTTCCTGTACACACACAGAGGTTGAGGCTCCTGCTCAAGAACACTCGGGGAGAATAAGACGGGAATTGAACCTTTGACCTTTTTGAAACAGGACAAACACAGATTTAACCACTTTGTTAACAAATCTGTAGGATTAAAGAAGAGACAAGTCGAGAGAACAATCTTTTATAGATTTATTTTGCGACCTCCTGACAAGGTTTTAAATACTCAATCACATTTCACTTTTCTACTTGAATTAGAAACAAAGCAAATCAAATCCTCAGCGTCTGAACGTGTCAGCGTCTCTGCAGACTGTCTCTGCTGGACGTGTCGTTAGAGGAGTCTTCGTCCTTTCAGACGTTCTCCCAGTGTCGACCTCAGGATGAGGATTATGCAGGTTGGTTAATATGGAGCAGGCGGTGACACGCGGGGCCCCGGTGCACCGGCGCTGGCTCTTGGCGGAGAGGTGGCCCTATTGAAATGAGGCGGAGCTGCTCCTTAATAATACATTTATCCCTCAGGGGCCACCCGTGAAAAAAAGGTGTGGAAGTGGAGGAATCCTGGTGTCACAGATACATACGAGTCCTGGGCTGGTTTTATTCTGTGGTAATTGTTGTTGTGCAGGTTGAGTTTTGATATTTTCCACCTTTTCATCCACATTTTAAAGTAGAAGTGAGTTTACGTGATCAGATTCTCTCTGGACTCGTATCAGGACGGTTTCCTGCCGTGGGATCGTCTCTGAGCAGAAACAAATGGAGACAGACAGACTCCTCAGCTGCCACTTTCACCACAAACTTGTGAAATTGATTCATAAATTAATATCCAGCTTCAGGAGGCAGCGGCTGAACCCTGCAGGGAATTTACATATTGGTCTAATAGAAATGAATGAGGCATCAGTGACTCCAGAGCACTATCCATCATCTGCCCTGACACCGGGGGCTGGATCCGCCTTGTTAGACTGTCACATGGGCGATAACGACGCAATAAGAGCCGCGGTAATGTGATGTGGTGTCATCGGCAGGGAGGAGGGGGGCAGGAAGAGGGCGGCGGAGGTCAGAGCGGAGAGTCTCCTTCACGTCAGAGCGTCTGATTGGACCGGGACAACACACGTGTCGGCCTGGTCGTCACTTTTCATATCGCTATCACCGCAGTGATCGTTTCAACGCCACACGGCGAGGGGGGAGGAGTTCTGCGGCGTCACGGACAACCACAGAAGAAGAAGAGTTCATTTACTTATTCACAAACTGTCTTACGGTTAAAAGTAGCTGCAAATTGTTGGTTTTAAATTCCCGACGATTCCTGAGATGTCGTTATTAAACCCTTAAGACAAAGACATTTAACGGAGGTTTGATATTTGACAGTTTATTAACTTACTTATTGATGGATCCATCTTCTGCTGCTCGGCCAATGAGCCACATGTTCAAGTGGCCCCTGGTCAGTGACGGGGCCCCGAGGTGCCGTGGTCCAGCTGAAGTCATGTCAGGATTAAACACTGTGTGTTGATGTCGCTGCGTCTGCAGAAGCTCGTGGCTCATAAAGAGTTTCTCAGAGTCTGAGCCCGGGAGACGCCGCAGAACGCAGCGCTCGCTGTAAAACACATTCCTCCGACGCCCTTTAAACGCTCCACAGACGAGGCTGTTTACCGCTCCGCCCCGAGTCCAGCTCGTAAAAGCTCCACAGCCTGAGCTGCTCTGTGGAGGAGGCGCTCTGTGGACGAGCTGCTCTGTGGACGAGCTGCTCTGTGGACGAGCTGCTCTGTGGACGAGCAGGGAGACGCTCAGTTTGGGTTCAGCTTCAAATCTGTGCTACACACAGTTGATCTCTTCTTGTGTCTGTTGATTCAATCTAAGGGAGGTTTGATAAAACATATTCATCCAGCTCATATTTTCTGATTTAGTTCAGGAAACACTGAGTGAACAGTTGTTTCAGAGCTGAGGAGATGACAGATGTTTCATCTCCTCTTCCTCCTGTTGTGGTTTATAGGACCTATACTGCAGCCCGCCACCAGGGGGCGATCCAGAGGCTTTGGCTTCACTTTTGGTTTTGTTGTCCATCTTTATTTTTTACAGCCTTTGTCTTTTTATGATTTGACCCCTAAATAATGTGTGTATTTACATTCACGTCTCACATGTTCACGACAAACTAGAGCTGCTGTCGTTCAGTTTCAGTTTCCTGATGTTTCATGGATCTCGTTTCAGATCCTCCAAGAGGAGGAGGAGGAGCTGGATGAGTGGGGGCGCTGGTTCCCAGTCGCCTGCAGAAGGAACTGGTTCCCAGTCGCCTGCAGGAGGAGCTGTGGTGAGTGGAGGTTTGATTTCCAACCACTAACACGCAGATTCTGACAAACATCATTTCATGGTGTCAAACAGATTTGAGATCTGCACTGATTCTGCTAATTACGTGTGAATCAAAGTTTTCTTAAAATACGGTTTCATAAACTTTCCCTCAACTCGACAACATAAATATTTAGTGTGAGTCTTCGCTGCCTCTTGTTGTTTCTCTGTTAAACACACACGTTAAATCAAATATGAATTTAATCCTCAAACCACAGCAGGAATTTAATTGAGTTGCTTCTGAGATGAAACATGAAAAATGTCCCTTTT
Source organism: Hippoglossus stenolepis (assembly GCF_022539355.2). NCBI lineage: Eukaryota > Metazoa > Chordata > Actinopteri > Pleuronectiformes > Pleuronectidae > Hippoglossus > Hippoglossus stenolepis. Next base: position 730,348 of record NC_061506.1, on the reverse strand, counting down.
TTAAAATCCTCCACGTTTCGGTAACACACATTTTCATGACTCTGTTCATTTACGGCTTCAATAAGATTTATTGTATGAATGTGTCGGAGCGCTCCGTCCCATCTTTCATCCCCCCCAGTTATCTCCATCAATAAGTGAAGGAGATGATCTCGGCGAGTCTCCACCTCTTGTTCCGGGCCTGGTTGGATTTCACCGCCCGCGGCTGTTTTCTCTCCCACTTCACATCTCTGACAGAATACGGAATTCCAGTGGCAAAAGCAATCACAACCTCCAGATCAAACGTGTCCTCTGCTGAATTCCCTGACAGACTAAAATCATTTGTTCCTCCCGCTAACGCTCAGCGCTGCGTCGCCGGAACCCCTCGCTGCCTCTCAGCCGCCGTGTTTTATGTGGTTTCAGCAGCTGCGTCCTCTGGGCCGCTCTGTCAGAGCTAATATTGAAGTACACACGAGCTAACTGCAGCAGCAGCGGCCGCTCTGCACGCGTCTCGCCTTTTCCCCTCCTGTTAGCGTCCCGTTTCATCAGCTTCCGACGGAGGATTTACATTATGTCAAGCCCGCTCTCGCCGGCGAGGTAAGACGAGGTCAGGGGAAGTTATTTCAAAGCCGAGCCGAGAGAGGTCGTGCAACGTCTTAAGAATTTGCGGCGCCTCAGTCTGACGCTCGACAAGAAAGGTTTGAGGAAAGTGCGATGTTGGCAGAGGGTGCAGGAGCGCGGCTTCAAAGACAAAAGTTTTGTTGTTGAATTATTGAAGCGATCAACACTCGTGCAGGGAAGCGATCCAGAGACGGATGATGATGATATTTACTCAACGGCAGCCGAACAGGGATGTGTTCAATTCTACCAGAGGGAAATGGTTATTAACGGGAAGGTTTATTTCATGTTCTCGTACTCGCACTTTGAAAGACTCTTAGTGATTTAATCCTGGACCAGAACCAGAACCAGGACCAGGACCAGGATCCTTATGTCTCCAGGAAACTGCTCAAACTGGGTTCAACACAAAAACACACCTGAATATAAGTCAAATAGATTTTGGATGCTCACTGTTAGATTCCTGTTTGTTCCTCTTCATCCTTGGTGACATGTTTTTCACTGTTTATTTCCTGTTTATTTAATATTCAGATGATATTTCCACATCTTTGTGATGTCATGACATTTCCATGATTCACTTCGAGCACCTCGTCAGACTTGAGCCCTAACGAACCCAGGTAAAGTGAGAGCAGAGTAATTACACTAATAAAAATAATCCACCTGAATATGTCTCCTTTAAAATAAGTAGTTAATAAAAGTAAAATAGTTTTTTACCCAAACCAGAATCTGAGGAAAAGAGACATTATGGTTTTACTGTTTTCTACTGACAGTCAGTTTTGTTTTTCTTATTTTTAAACCATAATCTTTCCCTTTTACAATAAATTAGGAAAACTCCCACGAGGAAAACTTCCTGTAACTTCTTCTGTTTCATCACGTAGTCGGTCACTGAAGAATCATCTCATCTCAACAGAAGTATTCAGTTTATTGTGCTGTTGACTTTAAATGACTGAACTGTTCAGATCCTGTTGTGGACAAACTGAAAGGAAAGAATCTGAGTGAAGGACGACGCAAATGATATTTATGTAAAAAAATCAATATTGTATTTTTTTTTTAGAAAAATGTACAAATGATATTTACATATAATCAAGAAACTGGTCCAACAATGTACAAAAGGAAAAGTTTGGATTCTCCCCCCGGATGCTCGGTGCTCCTCTCGCTGTGGAACACTGACGATCGAGTCTCTGACGCCGACATGTCCCAGTCAATCGAGGACAGGGACTGTAGACCTGGAACCATGAGAGTCAAACAACGTCTCAGAGGACAGGGACTGTAGACCTGGAACCATGAGAGTCAAACTACGTCTCAGAGGACAGGGACTGTAGACCTGGAACCATGAGAGTCAAACAACGTCTCAGAGGACAGGGACTGTAGACCTGGAACCATGAGAGTCAAACAACGTCTCAGAGGACAGGGACTGTAGACCTGAAACCATGAGAGTCAAACTACGTCTCAGAGGACAGGGACTAAACCTGAAACCATGAGCTGAAGGAGGAGGAGAGAAGCTGGGATGAGACAAATAAAGCTGAAGTCATTTACAGTGTAAAACAAGTTTCATGTGGATTTCAGACCTGGGGACATTTACACATTTTAAATGTAGTCGTAAGCTTTTGGCTGAGCCAGGCACTTAGTAAACCAACTGCATCCTGTTGTTCACATGTTTTCTACCTAAGGCAAAGAAACAAATATGGCTTTTTAAAAAGATAGAAAACGGCCATTTTAAATAAATGAGACTGTACAAGTCTTTTTGGCACAGAGTCACTTTTAGTCTGTGGTGGTTGTGCACGTGGACAGAGGACGTTTCTACGGCATCAAGTTCAGGAACTTGTTCTCCTCGGCAAGAGCAGTCAGCAGCGAGCTCATGTCCCCGATGGCCATGTTCCCCGTCCCCGTCGGCACCGAGGGCAGCGTCACCGAGTTCCTGGGCGTCGTCAGGCGAGAGGAACTCCGGGACAGATTCTGGAGCAAACCCGGACTCAGAGTTCCCGACATGACGCTGGAGTGATCCCCGTCGTCCAGCATGCAATCAAAGTCTATCTGCGTCTGCTCCAGGGCTGCGTCACACTCCAGAGTCCTGGACGCCGGGCTTCCACCGGAACCGGGAGATGCTGCATCGTTTTCAAAAGGAGGCACGTTCACCACAGGAGAAACCTGAAGGTCACAATTCCTGTTGGACTCAAACACTTGAATCTGTCCCGTGTAGTACAAAGCGTTGTCATCAGAGAATAATCTGGAAACCACCTCTGGGTTGCTCTGGTTCCTTGTGTGCTGCATCAACTTGGGCCCTGAATGGTGCCTGTGTAGAGGTCTGGGTTCTGTTGGTGGCCTCGGCCGAACGTAGCTCTGGTTCACAGTGTGCAAGGGATTCTGGGAAGTCCTGTTACAGTTCTGCTGATCTGAAATCAGGAAAGGTCCGTCACAGTCCTCAATCTTAACTCTCACAGGCTGAAATCCGGCGTCAGCGAAATGCATGTCGACCGGCTCCTCGTCATCCGGCTCCTGTTTGCAGGTGGAGCCCCCGTCTGCTCCTGCCGTGTTACTGCACCTCGGGTAGGGGGCGTTCCCGTTGTTGTCATAGGGACCGACCCCTCCGCTGAATCTACGCTGAGCGATAATGGCTTCGTTCAGATTGGACGACATCTGGAGTCTCTGCTGCCGGAAGCAGTTTGCTCCTGGTTCAGTGTTCGTCTGCTGGTTGGAGCTCAGATGGTTGTACAGGGATCCAAAGTTGTGGCTTTGCTGGAGGACGGCCAGGTTCCCTCGGACCTGGCCAGAGACCGGGAGGTTGTCCCTGTTGTCCCTCGGTGATGATGAACACTTCTGTGGTTGCTGCCCTGGACTCACGACGGCCATTCTTCTCTGGTAGTACGACTGCTGCGGGAGGTTTCCTTGGAAATGCTGTGGATTGGCCGACGCTCTGCAGTTTGTATCTCCATCGGTGTTGAAGTCAGGCAGCGTCAGGTCCTCCTCGCCCGTCTCCATGGTGACGTTCTCAGAAATGCTGGGCGGTCGATGGCTGTACGAGTAGCGCTGGTGACCATCGGACCTCCAGCAGCCGTGCTGGGCTGAACGGTGGCGATCTGCTGCAGGAGGTGGACATGGCTGCACGGTCATTCCCCTGTTCAGGGCCCCTATGCTGTTGTAGCGCTGCAGCTGAGGCTGGTCTGTGGTCACTCGTCTCACAGGGTCACTGGCTCGGCGGGGGATGTGAGACGGAGCCTCGTGGGGCATCAAGCTCCTCGTGTTGTAGCTGCTGTACTGCCTGTAGGGGAGGCCTTTAGGGGTGGGGCGTTCCTGGGGGTCCCCGTAAAGAGCTGTGTGGGTCTTCAGACACATCTGGTCCAAGTATGGAAGAGGGGTAGGTGGTGCACCCCCAGTGGCAGCTGCATATTGTGCCTTGAGGTGGTAGTGCTGGGCTGGGGTCAGGCTGAGGGGGCTGGCTAGCCCCACCCCTCTGTACACGCCTGCTCCTCCGCTGCTTCCCCCACAATGGCTCGTCTGACTGGAGCGCCGCGAGAGGTCGGCAGAGATGGGGTCGTAGGAGTCAGCTGAGCTGAGGTTGCTGGGGCGGTTGGCACTGAACTGTGAGGTTTGGCTGGAGCGGCGGCTGGAGTAGCAGGGGGAGATGCCCGAGGAGCGGCGGCTGAGGGTGTAAACTGAGCTCAGGGTGCTGCAGGTGCTGTCCCGGCGCTCGGACAGGTTTTCCTGTAGCGTTGGTTTTCCAGAGCTCAGCTTACTCAAGCCTGAACCAGGGAAGGACATCGGACCACCACCCATACTTGGACTCTCCAGGAGGAACCCTGTGAAGGAACAGAGGAACATGTTGGACAGAAGATTGAGACCAAACCAGAGCCACATGGACTTTTAACTAGACTTCTTCTGTTATTGTGTCTGCTCACCGCTTGCTGGTATGGGTGGGAGCTTGGTGCCGAGGACCGGGGGGGCTGGGTTGTTGGCCCAGCGACACGAGTCCCTCACTGTCTTCAGCTTCTCCTTCTTCAGATGCTCCAGGAGCTGACTGGTGCCGAGCTGCTTCCGGAAGTGGAGGCCGACCGCCGCGACTCCGCCGGAGGAATCCTCAAATCCCAAGGACTCCACGAAGGGCAGCTCGTCCAGGGTGCTGAGGTCCCCCAGGCTTCCCCCGCTGTGCGCCGCCATTTCTACTCCACTGTCATTGTTGGTGGCGCTGCCAAGTGGTGATGGTTCGCTGCTACATGATGACTGACCGCCAGGGCTGGACTGATACACCTAAACAAGAGGAGGATGGAGAAGGGAGAGAAGTGATGGATGAAAGCAGAAGAAAGGAAAAGAGAGAGCGGACGATATTTCAGTTTGAGAAAAGACACGACCACTTGTCCTGAAGAAGTATTTTTCTTTACCAGAACAAAAGTGGAGCAGTGGTTAACATGAAGACCAGTGAATCACTGGGTCTTTTATCCTCCCACAGCTTAATTGTAAATAATGAGTGTTTTTTGGGATGGGGTGAGGAGGTGGGGGGTGCACCACAGATTACAGGCTGTCGTAGTCTGTCTGTGAATTAGAAATGTGCAGGATGAAAGACTGCTTGAGCCGGAGCCAGAGCGCCGGGCCGTCGTCACGAGATGTGATCACGTGAAACTCCGATCTGTGGGTTGGAGGCGATCTCAACATTTAGCTGAATAGAGAGATTTTATTTTTACCACCTGGACAAATACTAGTTTTCCTCATTATTTTTACAAAGACTAAATCAAACTAGTGTCTCTAAACTCTCATGTAAGGATTCACATCTTAACCCTGAGTTGATTTATCACAGACGTTTCTCTAGTTTCAGAACAATCACACTTGTACAGTGTCTTTCCCTCCGAGTCGACCCCTCCCAGTTTCCTCCTCGTATGTACTCACTGGTAAAAAGCCGTCTTGATCACAGCTTGATAGCTGGCCCTGTTTGCTCAGAGCTCCACAGCCAATTCCCAGTGTTTGAATATTAATCCTGAAGTGGCTTTTATCATGTTCACGCTCTCTGACGGCTGCTTGATCGGTTTAAACTGCCTGTGCACCGGAAGAGTGACGCTCACGCTCTCATGGATGATGTGAGGTTGTGTGTCACAGCGGCTAAACTACTACGACTCTTTCCTCGGAGGGATTTTAAAACGGAATTTAACAAAATCCTGCTGCAGCTGAAAACTGGGTTCATAAAGGAACAGTAATCCAGTAACTCAGAGGTCTACACGTGGTTAGAATTTAAATTAAATACATAGAAAAAGGTGTCAAATCTCCAGAAGCTCCTCTAGATTCAGATAAACTGAGATGGTTTGTTCGATATCTGCAGGAAATGAAACTCCAGTCTCCTGCTGCTGTTCTCTTGGTCTTGTTTTTAATCACGAAGCCAGAACTCTTCTTTTTGGAATGGAACCGGTGTCAAAGCAAACTGAAGGATGGTGTAAAATGGTAAAAGGTGACGTAGTAACCACAGCTGATCTCACCTCAACAAGGTCTGTCCGTGAGGAAAGTCAGGGAAGAGAGAAAAATGCACAATCAAGCAGCGAGCAGGAGAAAGATCAAGAGGAGGAGCTGTGACAGTTTCTCCACTGACTGGGGATCAGTAACCCAACTCACCACCGAGTTCTCCGTCTTGATGGATTTCACGTGCAGGTAGTCGTCCATGCCTCTGGGGGAGCCGTTGTCCGACATCGCGTCCTCTCTCTGGATCCTGGGCCCCGTCTCGTTCTCGCCGTTCTCCCTGGGCGCCGGCGGCCTGGGCGGCACGTCGCTGCGCTGCTTCTTGGTGACGTGCGCCTCGGGCCCGTGGACCGTCTTCACGTGCTTCCTGAGGGAGCTGGGGTCGGTGTATCGCTTGGTGCAGCCCGGGATCTTGCAGACGTAGGGTTTCTGCAGACGCAAAGAAATACGTCTGTTATACACCTCTCCGCTAAATTCCATAGAAATGGGTTCAATGGTTTTTTAGTTTTGCAGACAGACGAACAAATGTCATCATATTTGTCCTTATTTTGTTATTTCATAGAACTGGAAGAGATGTTGCTTGAAGATCTGTTCAGAGCGTGAACAACATTTTAAACATTAATCGAGTCTTGTATTGAGTTAGATTTGGTTAATGTGTGTGTGTGTGTGTGTGTGTGTTTGTTTCGTGTGTGTGTGTGTGTGTGTGTGTGTTGCAGCGGCGGCGGTGAATTCCCACTCCGCTGCCCCGCTGATGGAAAAGCGGCGAGTTTTCTGAAATGCTTCCAGGTTTCATTTTCTATTCGCCGTCCGCAGGTGGTCCCTCTCTGCGGCGCGGAGGGGGAGCGGCGAGCATGATTCGCCCTAATGCATTGTGGGCCGTCGTGCTCATTATGTCTACACCTCATTATTTACTCTACGTACACTGGGGCACTGAAGCAACACACAAACACCGACACCTGTACGGATCCGCCTGTGCTGCCTAAAACCTCATTATCTCTCTGTAAAGGAAATTTGGGCCGTTCGCCGCCGACGGAGCTGATTTCCTGTCTCTGTTCACAGTTACTCATCCTGACGACCTCAGCTCAGCTCTCAGGATCGTGTCCGTACCTCGTTGGAGTGCGTCCGGTTCTGGTGCTTGGCTCGGTCCGAGGCGTTGGAGAAAGCCTTGTTGCATCCCTCGTGCTCGCAGACGTACGGCTTCTCGCCGGTGTGCGAGCGGAGGTGTGTTTTGAGGTTCTCCAGACGGGAGTAGGCCTTGCAGCAGCCCTCGAACTGAGGAGGAACACAAACGAGTTTCAACGTCTCCCTCAAACATTAATATTGATTCATATTAATAATGGTCACAACAGAATCATTATTTAAAGATGGCGACAAGCTGCAACTAAACCAACAGATAATCTACTTAAACATTTACATGATTATTAGTTTTTTTGCCTTGAAAAAAGTTTTATTTATTTAATTTAATTACTTACACTTTTGTATCTATGGATCAGTATTACAGTTTAAACGTTAATAAGCTAATACTCTATATATTGTGAAGTATTTGTATTTAAGGAAGGGACTCAGTTCAGAATATGCAGTATTACTCATATTTTAAACATGGTAGAGGTTTGAACTCCTAATGAAATCATGAGGGAGAAGAACTCGACATGAAACAGCAGCTCAGAGATTTATGTGTTTTTATAATCGACCATAAGTCGAAGGAGACAGGACTCTTCCATCTTTGTGTGTTTTACCTTCAGTGTCTATGGAAACAACTGTGTACATGTGTGGGTGTAAAGAAATGCACACGGTGTTTAGAGAGAGTGAGCTCCCCCCCCCCGGGGCCCCATCCGTTACCCACCGTGCACTTGTGTGGTTTCTCCCCCGTGTGTCGGCGCATGTGAACCACCAGCATGTACTGGGCTTTGAAGGGCTTCTGCTCCCGAGAACACTCGTCCCAGCGGCACACGAACTCCTTCTTCTCTCCGTGGATGTGGTCGTTATTGATGTGCTGCGGGACGGACACACACAGATGAGTTGTCCACTAAGAGGCCCTCGTGTTGCTCTCACGTCCGTCTTATCAGCGAGCGTCTCGGGGGACGAGAAGAGGGACGGAGCGTCAGAGCTCCACTAATTAGATTCTTTACATCGGCTCGAATCAAAGAGACGGAAGAGATGTGACGGTCTCACTTATTATCGTCTGTTTAAGTTTTATTGTCTTAAAGCAGGAAACTAAATCTGTCAAGGCCTGAAGAATATTAACGTAGAAAAACCTTCTCATGCTTTTTGGTGATAAAATAATATTCAGATCTACTGTAAATCTGCTCGATTGTCAGGTGTCTTAAATTGTGTTTTTGTGATTTGATAGGATGAAGATGTTTCAATCGTTTCCCTCCCTTTTAGTTTTTGATATAAAACATTATATACCTCATAAATCTCCTCATTTCATAGTTTCTGTCCATAATTTTGCCTTCAAACCCTTTTTCTTTGAAGGAATAGTTGAACAAAGAGTAACACTGACATTCTCTCATTCCTTTTCTTTCAGCCAAGAGATGAATCATGACCATAAATCATTAAAACCAGAAAGTCAAAGGACTGTTTACGTTCTTATTACCCCTGAGGATTGTGGGTAGTGTGTTCAGAGAGCTCTTCATCATGTTGTATTTGGGATAGAAGAGAGGAGAGAGGAGGAAGTGATGGTTTATGGGAAATGTGGTCCTAATTAGAAATGGAACAATACAGGAATCACGTCCGAGCGTCAGAATCCCGTGGACGCCGAGACGCTGATGTTAAGAGACGCCGCCCGTATCTGTAACCAGAGGTGAGGCGGCGCTGACGAGAGTTTCCTCCCTGGAATCTGAGTCTAATGAATGACGGACAGCAGCTACCTCCCCCCCCCAGCCCCTCACTAATCCCCCTCTTTTCTCTCCGTGCTCCAGTGGAAACGTGGAATGCTTAAGACCCTTTTAACCAAGACTCTGCTTGTTGTGATGAGGGGAAGCGAAACCCACGATGTTCGGAGGTCTGATCGTCACGAAGACGACAGAACGGAAACTTTACAACATGTTTCTGCAACAATCACATGGAGACGGGAGAATTCAGAGTTTCCTGATCAGTTTAGTAGAATCTCAGAGACGTGTGGAACAGTAGTTTCATCTCGACTCGGGTTCACCGACGAGTTTATTCTTTATTCTAGTTGTTTTTAAACTCCAGGAGAAAAGCTTGGAAGTTGATCTTAAGATTCAGTCGACCTCATTTTTTAGGGTTATAATTAAAAATGCGTTTTCTCACAGCCCTGGCTTTGTGAGGGGGCGTGTCCGGTTCACAGCTAGACGTGCATTATTCAAATGTCGGTGGGGGGGGGAGTTTAAGTCGGACTACTGACGAGTAAAGTTTACCACAGACTTTGGTCCTTTTAACTCTGCAGAGCTTTTAGGTTTACTCTAAAAATCTGAGGAAAGAAACACTGAACAAACATTAAATTAAAAGTCTGAATAAAAGTCTAAACTGCACATTTAGAAAAAGCCAGATCCCCAGATTGCATCGCCTCAATCCTCCATGTTGAATAACTACAGAGCTCAAATAATCCAGCTTCAGGAACCAACCCTTCCCGAAGTCAGCCCTGCTCTTTCTGCCAGTTTCAGGTGATATGATGATGAACATGTCTCTTACGTGCACCAGCTGCTCCTGCGTGTCGAACTCCTTGCTGCAGCCCTCCCAGTGGCAGTTGGTCTCGTAAACGGCCTCTGGCTCCTGTTTGCAGTCGTCTCGGTCCGCGTCGTCCTTCAGGTCCAACGAGCTGCCGTGCTGGTTCTGTGGAGGCAGCATATGTTCACCTGGTCTGACGCACGCTATTACTTTCACTCGCGTTAATTTCTCTCGTTAATTTTCCATTTTCTGCAGTTCTCCTGCTCTGAGGTGGAGTTTGCAGCGAGCACACGTGGAACCGTTTACAGCCTCCAGCTGTTAGGAATCACATTCGAATGTTTTACCTCCTGAACACCAGGGACGGTAAATTACAGACACAATCCCATCATGCAACAGTGAAGTTAAAGAGGCTGGAATCACAGTTGTTTTGACAACTTCTGCCACAAATACACACACGTGATTTCTGTTTAGAGCTTCAGCTTGTGATTAGGCAGCGTGAGCCCGAACCAACCAAACACAAAAGTACCACAACGTGAACTCTGTGAGGGCGTGACCACACTGGAGGTCAGGCTGCAGGGGGGGGACTCCGTCAACAGGTGGCAGCACTTCTACTACAGCTGTGAGACGCCAAGAATCTCTCCACACGTGTGATACAAGATAAATGAAAACACCTTCGTGTGCTAATGAGGCGTCACACAAACTCTAACATCAAATCTGATGTGAGTCTTAAACCTCGTTTTCCAAAACACGTCCAACTTAAAAAAATGTTCCCAAGAAAACAAAGTGTAATTTGAAGTTTTAAAATTTAACAAAAAGTCCCCAAATCCTTTTAATGTTGTTAGTTTTCATTTTCAGCAATTATCTCGCATTCAATCATTTTATTATAAAAATTTGTTTTTTAAACAGTCCACTGAAGTTCCACTCCTCCCAATTTTACATTTTCCAATAAAACATCTCAGACTAGAAAACAGATTCAACTTTCCAACATTTGACAATGTTCAAAAGATCCTAATTTTTAAATAATGTGATTATTTACTTCAAAGATTTACACTCATTTTAAAACGTCCTATCTTTCCAAAAATATCCACACGTTTAAATACTGTGATTACTTTTCTAAAATAGTCATAACTTTCTAAAAAAAGTCAGAACTTTGAAAGTCTGCTCTTTTAAATAATTAAGTCCTGAATCATTTCCCAGATTCTGTCCTGACTTTTCACTTTTATTACTTTCCCACAAACGTCCCAACTTCCTAAAAAGTCCTCTCTTTCTTTCCAGAATAAAATTCTGCGACGACTGAAATCTTCTGGTTTTTAAAACGTCCTCATGTCCAAACCTCCGCTTGTCCTCAGGGAGCCGGTTGTTAAAAAGTGCACGTGCATGTTTTAGGAATCTGACACATGGCTCGTCCCAGCCCGGTTCCCGTACGCCTCCACACACACACACACTCTCACACTCTTATACACAACATGCTGACTGCAGCATGTTTGTCGCTGCCCCACACACACACTATCTTCATCAATTCTGCCGGCCCCCAGACGCCGCCGCGCTCCGCCGTCCCCATGCATCAAGCCCGGACCTGCCTCGCTACCGGAGAGCAGCCGCAGATTTGTCAAAGGAAGAGAAAAAGGCTCCTCAGATGACAATAAAGCTCGGCCAATATTTCATGAAAATGAAGTGCCGTGGCACAGTTTACAGTGGAGAGGGGGGGGGCACCAAATGAATGGATGCAAAGCTCTTATCATGTGGACTTTTTCTTTATCTCAGACATATTTTACAAGGGGGTCGGGGGCTCCTGGGGCGGACTCAAACTACAGCACGAAATAAAGACGTTAAAACGCACAGGAGCTCGTCACAGAGAGAAACTGATTCTTTACACACGTGATGCTAAAGAGTTTTAACTTTAACAAACTGTCTCTGCTTCCTCAGGCAGTCGAGCTTTACAGACGCTGCACAGACCGGGTGGTTGTGAGTTCTCTTACCGGGGAACACGGGGACAAAGGCCTCAGTCCCTCTGCCTCGCTCTTGACCTTTGACCTCTTGGTGACCATGGGGTCGACCGTGCTGCTGACGGCCGAGTCACTGCCGTGGTTCTGAGGATTGTACAGAGAAAGAATAATAATGTTTTAATGACTTTAATGGTAATGATTTAAAAAGAATCGGATCTCTCATTCACGTGTTTACCTTTGACATCAGGTCGTTGTGGTGGACGGACGCCGACAGCGAGGACAGGCCCAGGCCCGGCTGGCGGCTGGAGAAGGCGGGCGGCGGCTGGATGAGGGGCGGAGTGTGTCCGAAGGCGCTGAGGCCTCGCTGCTGGGAGAGGAGGTGCTGGTAGGCCATGGGGTTGATGGGATGAGGGAAGGGGAAGGACGGACTGCGAGGAGAAAACATGGCGATGAGGTTCAGATCATCATTTCTAAGCGTGTGTGTTGATGCTGCGTCTGCAGGTGAGTTACCTGAGTCCTCCCACCGACAGGTGACCGTACGAGCTGCTGGCCGCCGAGCTGGAGCGAGAGTTGTTGATGTACGCCACCAGGGAGTTGGGCGAGGTGCGGATCATCGTCTGCAGGTCGATGCTGGCGTCTGACAGCGGCGAGATGGACAGAGCTCTCTTCCTGCTCAGCCGGGGCGTCAGTCTGGGGCTGGAGAACCGGGACACTGTGGACGCAGGTGAGTTCAAAGGTCATTTAACACACTTCACTCTGGGGGTTTGAAGAACTATACCATAACATAGTTCTCTGAGATCAGAGTCATAAAACTTTTTAATTGAAGGATCGGCGTCGTGTGGCTTCACTTGATTTCCCGCCTCCTCCCTCCAGAAGCCTCCTGCTGAGTATTAAACCTGATCACATCAGACTCTCAGTCCTAAAGAATGATTCCTGGAATCTAAACGGCCACTCGTCTCCCTCCTTCCTCCCGTCGGCCCCGTCCCCTCGCTCGGGCTATTTCAGGATAAAGCGTTGAGGAGGGAGAGCGCTCGCTCCAGCCGGGAGCGGCGTGATTGATGCCGCCGCAGCCTCGCCGCGACGCTGCAACCCCACGGACACGGGACGAGCCTATCAATAAGTGCTGAAGATTGATTCCCAGCGAATACAGTAAACAGTTTGTTCAGGGTGATGGAGGCGGAGAGGATGTTGTTAAATACTCTGAAGTCTGGAGTCACAGCAGCTTCAGGTCGGAACACGGCCCAGTGACACACATTTCAAACTTAACTCCTGCTCCCAGTCTGTGAGATAAGTTAAGATAATATAAGTTAAGATAAGATAAGCAGCTGTTTTCATTTAAATGTCAGCAAACAAGTGAACATCTGTAAAAGTCCTGAGATTCAGAATTAGGATTTTGACAAAGAAGAACAAAGCTGGTCGCTGAACGAGAGCTGAGAGAATTTAAATCTGTATTCTAAGAAAAACAAGAAGTTTTAAGTTTAAAAACAATTCTTCCCCATTTTGCACCCGACCTTCAAACCCTCTTCCTTTCGCCCTTGAGCAAGACGATGCACTGGACCCAACAGTTGAGTTTGTTTTTACTCCTTAAACGTGTGAAACCCGGTGGATCTGTGTCTGACATCTGCCCACATGTGCGACCCCATTAAGATCCAGACATAACTAATCAATCTCCCACGATAATGCCCCAGAATCTCCTCCGATAAGCATCGGCCGGTGGGTCGGACTTCACCGTGTTAAATGAGGGCAATTTACACACGATTGATTTCACTGCGAGGAAACGTATGCAGAGCGACGGGATCGATCCTCAGCTCTGAGATGGAAATTCTTCTTCCAGCGATGGAACGGTTCCAAGGCTCCAAACTGATCAGTTATTCTAGAAAAGATCCAGAAACACTCAGAACTCCTGAATGAGACGTGTGGAAATCTTCTGTTTCGAGTTTAAAATGATGCGAAACAGAGGAAAGAAGCAAATCCTCTCGTTTGAGAAGCTGGAGTTTGTGTTTTTGCTCGATAAGTAAAATAAACCGATAATCTATTAGCAGAATTGTTGGTTTTTGCCAATTAATACTCAATCCTTTGTCTTGTTTCCTTGATAATTAAGACGTTGAAATGTGTTTTCGTTTCTGTGCAGCTGGTAGAATGATCGTCTCTCAATCTAAAGCCGTCCTGCTTCCTCCTCGGTCTTTGTTTTGCTGCTTTGGAAAACATTTAGTCAGTCGAGTGTTTTCAGGCACAAAACTAGAAACGCTGGTGTTTTCCTTTTTTAAAAGCTCTTTGACTGAGAGAGTTTCTGTTTCCGAAAAGCAGCTGTGACTTCGTTTGAACCTGAAACCGTCCGATTGCTCTCAGTTCAGTTACACACAGACCACAGTGGAGAGAACACACACACACACACACACACACACACACACACACACACACACACACACACACACACACACACACACACACACACACACCGAACACACACACACACTCTCAGTCTAAATCACTCCACACACACTCTTCTCCGTCCCATCCAGGCCTCCCAGTGGCGGCTGCTGCTATAAATTACAATAGTGGCGCTGGGGGGGTGGGGGGGGTCGACCCAGGCTTTTCCATTGGTCCATTTATCAGGGGAAGTGGCACATTAATAAACACATCTCCCCAGAGGTGAGAGGAAGTAACAGAGATGAATACGTCTGCCAGTCCTGAACGGCTTCATCCAATCAGCTTTCAAATAAAAAAACACCTGATCCTCTACACCTGCCCCCCCCCTGCCCCCGCCCCCGCCCCCAACATCAGCCACCACCCGCCTGTCCCCCGCCGCCGCCGCCGTCAGCATCAAACCGAGCCCCGTCTCCACTCTACCTGGTTAAATGTGCAAATTAGCGTCCCACGACACCAGTCCCACAGACGGTAATGTCTTCTGAGCGCAGACGTCCCGCGAGGAAACAAGATGTTTTTCTCTTCTGTGGATTATCATTCAAATTCCATATGTCCCAAGATAAAGACCCCCCACCGTCTCTTCTACACAGACAACACATGTTGGACTCAAGACACACAACCTCGGAGCCCCCGTCCTTAACGACCAAGTCGGACATGTTGGTTAGGACAGATGTGGGACAGGAAGTCGAGGACAGATGTGGTCACCCCCAGAACAGCCGAGTTACTAAGTTTTATTTACCAAACGTAGTCGCCTGATTTATTTTATTCTAACAAAACTTGATTCTACACATGCGACATATATCAGGTCAGTGTGTAGGATTTAGTGGCCTCTTGTGGTCAGGATGCAGATTGCAGCCAGACTCAATCCTCCTCGACCACGTTTCCTCTGTTTGGTTTGATCCATCGACTCCCAATTTTGTTTTTACATTTGTGAACAATGAGGAAGTGGAGATTCTTCTTTTATTAAAAGTCTGTGGGAAATGAGGGGATTTGTTCTCATGGAATCTTAAACAACATTTCAGGTCGTAAGTCAGCAGCTATAAATGTCTGTTGTGTATTTGCCTTTTTCATCAACCGCCTTGCTTCCTCGTCTCTGGACGTTTGAGAGTGAAAATGTTCTTTCTCGCCTTAATCCTCGGGTTCAAATCACCGAACACACACTGCACTTGGCAGCCGAGAGGTTCTTCCTGCTCGCTCCCTCGCAGCAGCTTCACTAAATTACCTAACGTCGGCTTTTTGGCGAGAGGAAGCCAAACGTTCTCTCCGTTTGTTTTGGCCTCGGCGCCTGCTCAGTGTTCGGGGACGTCTGGAAACTGAGCTGTGACGGCTTTAGTGAGGTCGGGCTTCACGCTGCTGGCAGCCGGCCGGCGCTCTCAGCCGTTTGGCCTCCGACACCACAACACAGCCGGCTCATTCACAGCGCTGGGCTGTGTGAGCCGAGCCTGCAGGGGAGAGTTTAACCCCGAGCGCTCGGACACGGGGCGGCGTGCACGTGGTCCAGGGTTAGAAACCAAACTCTGCACAAGACTGATGGATTCCTCGACTGGTTGAACGTCCAGAAAATGGATGAGAAGAAGTGAAATGTCCAGATATATCTGTAGTTTTCATCCTGTTGATTTATGATATTTACATTATGATGAGGAATAGAGATGATGTGGAGTCACAGGCGGGCGACGCTCTTCGTCATCGGGACTTCCCCTTCGCCACCGCTCTCCCTCTCGCACCCTTTTAAGGTGCGGAGCAAAGCGCCGCATCAAAGCAGGCATTCATTACGTTCAGTATACCTGCCGCGACCTCGCGTGCCCGGCGGTGGCGTGCACTGGAAATGTCAGCCCGACACAATAAGTCCTGGGTGTTTATGGAAACGTGCTGGCGGAGGCTCGGCGGGGGGAGGTGCAGCGCGGCACCTGAAGGCCCTCGGCCGTTTGAAGTAGTTTGACATGAAAAATGTATACAAGGCGTTTTTTATTTATACGCCTCCGCTGTGATCTTTGTTTCATCATCCACCTGAAGCAGGACTTTCATTCTGCTTAATCAGTGTCAAAGCCGCTCGCCGGACACGGAGACGTGGCCCGGACTCTAACCAGCGGACCTGGACCCCCCCCCCCTGGTGGGCTTCTCTGCTGCTCGGGCATGAAACTGACCTGAGGATCGCACACCAGGAGGGAGCAGCTCTATCTCCCTGCTTCAGTTTCATACTTAATATCTGACTAATCAGTTTTTAGTTTGACCTTAATGCTGCGTTTAACCACCGTCGACCAAAGACGAGTCAGTCTCAGCCCATTTCTATTATGAATCAATTAATTAAACCAAACTTACTTGGTTTCATGAAGCAGTAAATGTGTAATATCCCCCCCCCCCGTGTTGGAAGCGGTTACTCACCGTCGATGGGGGTGATGTAGTCGGACAGGTGGGCCCCCGCCGCGGCCCCGGCCCCGTGCATGAGCAGCTCGCTGTAGGGGCTGCGGTGGCTCGCCATCAGGTGGTAGTACTCTGCCGGGCTGGCCCCCGGAGGAGGAGGGGGGAGGCCGAACAGCCCGCGCTCCTTCAGATGCTCGTGGGCCACTGGGGGGGGGGGAAGGGGAGGAGAGAAGGAAGGAAGAAGTGAAGAAGACGAGGGAGAACAAGGGGGTGAATTCCTGCTCCCTCCCACCTCACGCTGAGAATCTGCCTGAATGGAGTGAGGGGCCGGGGGGGGCCACTGATGTGCAACGGCCCATGTAGGCGTCCCCCCCGACCCCCACTGTTCCCCTCAGTCCCACAATAAAACAAGCAGAATTCTATTTCTTTAAAAAGCCGCTGGAGGATAAAGTGAGAGAAAAACAGTTTAACAGTTTAAACCAGTGCTGATTGGAGAAGCTGAACCAGGTGAAGGTGGCGTCACGTGGGAGAAGTCGCCTGAAAACCCGACGGCCTCCATTTCCCAAACCCAACTTCCCGTCTTTCATCGAGCTATTTGCATTCCCCCAGCTCCATCCCTTCTGCTTTGGGCGCTGCGTTATCGCGGCCGGATCTCAGACGCTTATTTAAGTTTAAAAGCGCCGCCACATTAGCGCTGACAGACTGTAACAGAAGATTTATACTCCGTCCCGCCGCCGCGCTCCAATCTGTTATTGTAAGTCACCGCTGAGGAAAGAGTTGTCATCACGTCCTGGTGAATTTGGATTGGGGGGGGGGTCAGAGTATTAACAGCACTGTTGTTTCTTTTATCAGATTTTCTTTCATTTGTCTCCTCGTGGATTTAAAACACGTGGGAGAAAAGGTCCACATCTGATTCATGTGTTCGTGTAGAAAACAGAAAACTCTGATTTAAAAACACAAACTGCTGCGAGTGGGTCACAATAATTATCTTTACTCTTAAATGAGTCTTTAAACAAAAGCTGTGAAAAGATTAAAACAAGTTTATAGAAAAGATGCTTTTAAATGAATTATTATTAAAATCCTGAAGAGGTTAAAAAACATACAAGAATAATTAAATTACGATAAATAAAATCTGTGGAGTGTAGTGAATGAATCTGTGTCAAAAGGGATAAACAAAGTGATTTATGTATTTCTTACTTTTCTCTAATTATATATAAATAGAAATAAAACAATAATTCTCAGGTTGAGCTGCTCACAAATCTTTTCTACACAGTTTTACTTTGAAGGATCCACTAAAGAAACTTTAGAGTCAGAGATTCTTGTGTCACAGAGAAAAACATCCTGCAGCGCGTCACAGGTTAGAACCCCGGTGGTACTTACGGTCGGCCGGGCTGAGTCCTCTGGCGGCGGCGATCATGGACAGCGTGGGGCTGCCGTGCACGGAGCGCAGGTAGTGCTCCATGTGGGGGTTGACGTACGGGTGGGGCGGGCTGAACGGGGAGTCGCCGGTCGCCACGGCGCCGGGCGAGAGGCGGATGAGGGAGATGTCGGAGATGACGGGGCTGCCGGTCAAACCCACCGGGCTGCAGGAGAGAGAGAGACAAACATGATGATGCGTTAAAGCTGCTGTAACATCACAACGTGCCCAGGTGCCCTTGAGCAACACACTGGGCCTCACACATTTTCATATTCCATTTCTCGTCAGATTCATCAAACGCTTCTGTTCTGTGTGTCATTGAATCGGCTTCGCTGACGACCTCACTTCCTGTGTGGCGTCAGGGTGAGTCTCGCTCTGACTCGACCCCCCCCGCTCCTCCGGCGAGCGTCTTCAGTAATCCATCCTCCAACCTGATCCTCCCAGCTCCGCCTCGCCGTGTACACAGAGTGTGAGATCACGTCTAACACGGTTCCGCTGGCGAGCGTTTGATCTGCCGGCGTCAGAGGAAGGGGTGAGGTCGGGGTCACGGGGATGAGTTGACAAGAGAGGAGCGCGGGGGGGGTGTCGTTTATCGTGTTGGCTCGTCTGAAGAGAAAAGTTCAGGCTGGATCACGAGACTTTTGTTGGAAGATGATCAAAGATGAGACGGAGACGTGTTGACGAGCGCCGGTGACTCATCAGACACTTTGTGACGTCACACACATTCTGTGATTGTTTGGTTTATTGACCATGTTCGAATATTTTCATAAAATACGACTTTAAAGACGATTCAATCTTTTCAGTTTTCTCAGATTTCAAGAGATTTCAGATTTTCTTAGTGATTAAAGTTAATTCCTCTGATTTTTCAGATCATAAATCCTCAGATCAACAAATCACTTCTGCCTCAGACTTGGTTTCATCTTTAAATATAAACTTCATCATCCAAGGTTTTATTTCTCAGCCGTCGTTGTTGGATTTCATCACAAGTTTCTCTTTGTCTGAGCAGAGAAGATAAAGACGTGTTTTTCCCCCTGAAACAATAATCAGACAGTTTCTCCGAGTGTTTTTAATAATGGATGCTCTCGCGGTGTAACCGCCTGCAGGTGAACGCCGTCTCCACTTTGTGTTCCGTGATAACGAGCCGCTCCGCCTCGTGTGGAGAACATGAATATTTCTTTACAGCTTTGTTCGGGAGCACAAAGGAGACGCTGCCCTTCAGGAAGTGATGGAGTCGTGTAATGTTCAGATTCTCAGAGAGGGGTCCGGGGTCCGACGCAGCTTCCAGGGCCGACACAATGCTCGACCCTCGGAGCGTGTCGCGTGCGCGCCGGGCAGCGGGATGAAACGGGAGGAGCCGGGGTGGGGGTGGGGGCGGAGTGGATTCACACGCTCACACGTTGAGAATCAAAGTTATTTTCTCACGTTATTTGTTCTAACGTCCAGAACTGAGACGTCTCTGATCTTCTATTTATCTTATCGTTGATCCAAACCTAAAGGTTCCTCGTAGAACAACACAGGATCTGATGACTTCACCCTTTAAAGTGAGAGCGTGTTTAGAGTGACTCAGTCCTGACGTCTCTCACACCTCTGGACCTTCTCCCTCCTCCTCCTTCCAGATGTTAGCATTTTGTTTTTAATGAGGTGAACGACTTTATGATTCAAACACTCACAGAAACACGAAGATCCTCGGTTACAACTTTCTGTGAATATCTCTGCAGCTATTGAAATTATTTCAAGGAAGGTTTTTTAAAATACTGATTCATTTGCCTTTTTTATTTTAAGGTTTTTCAGTTTGAACTATTTTAATTATAGAAAATATTTAATGTAAATCACTGTGTTTAATGGTTTAGTGAAAGTTTTATCTGAGGAGTGGATGTGAGACTGAACAATGTTCTCCTACATACATATGAGGTGTGTTTCTCTTTGTTTGTGCGAGCTGTGTGTGTCTCTCTGTGTGTGTGTGTGTGTGTGTGTGTGTGTGTGTGTGTGTGTGTGTGTGTGTGTGTGTGTGTGTGTGTGTGTGTGTGTGTGTGTGTGTGTGTGTTGTGTGTGTGTGTGAGACACCAGAGATGAATTACAGTGTGACAGTGACTCTCGTCTCCGGTGTCGGGGCTCAGGGAGCTCTCTGATTTAGATAAATCACGCCGTCCGGTGCGCGGCTGAATAAACTCCCACTGTTGGTTTATGAGTCGACTGCGTGAAGCGGACGCCTCAAACTTAACAGGCACCCCCTCATCCCACCCCCCCCTCCTCACCACATCCACGAAACCCCCGAACGCCCCTCCTCCTGCAGAGGAAGAAATGACCTACATACAAACAAACAGATCACAGCGCCGCAAATCATGGCCTCCTTTTAAAAAGTCATTTCATCATCTCGTCCTCGGAGCCGGACGCAGAAGAACTTCTTTAACACGGTCTGAATTTTTCATGCCACCTTCCACGCCGGATCTGAAACACGCTTCTTTTTGATTTGGAGAGGGAGCTTCACAAGCAGCGTCGGCTCGCTGACGTCCACAGATCTGTTCGCTCCCGGTCTCTTTTTATTTTAGAGCCGACGTGTCAGAGATTCAGTCCAAAGCAGCAGCTCGTGATGTCAGAGAACTTCATCTGCAAACGTCTACGTTCACAAAAAGCAGAAACTAGTCGGAGTCTAAACGGTGAACAGAGTATTAACCCTCATATCTGTGTCTGCACCAGAAGCCCCCAAATATTGGCTATTGCCCCAAGAGGTGAATTCATAGTCAGACGATAGATGAAGAACTCAGATATCTCATCGACTCACACAAGCAGATTGTGTAGAAACTGTGTAAATGTGCGTTTAATCCGATGAGCATGAAGCAAACCACAGAAAGACTTGAGGCACCTCTCTGACTTGGTGGTAGATGTTACAAGATGTTGTTAAGATGTTAAAAGTGGAGCTGCTGTTGTTTCTCTGTTGACCGGCTCCTCAGGGTTTGAAGCTTTAACAGCAAAGTTCTCAGAAGTGTTTCGACTTGTGTTTGAACTTCTCTGCAGGGAGCTGCACACCGATGACTCTGCAGTTTGTGAAGAGCTCAAAGTGAAACGCTGAGGACAGAGGAGACTTCATACAACTGTTCGTATTCAGGGTAAATGTTCTTTCTTTGACCTTCATGAAGAACTGACGGCCCTGGAGCTACGTTTAATGTTTTACGTTTAATTCCAAACACTGGAGCAAAGAGACAAACACGACAAACACAGGAGTAAAGAGATTCCTCCATCTGTCTCCTGAAGGTCTAGAGTTTCATCTACGACACTAGAAAAGGTTTCAGGACTCTTGTGTCCAGGCCTGCGACCGATCCCGTCCCCGTCCCGTCCTCGCTCCGTCGACCGAGCAGGAAGTTGTTCCTCTTCCTGGAACTTCCTCGCCTCGCTGTCAGCTCCCGGCGACGGCGAGGGGAGAAAACCCGTCCCCGGTATCCGGCAGAAGAAGAGAAAAGAGGCTTCCCCTCGGCTGCTCTTTATGACAGGCTTGACAAAATAAGCAGCGCTCTCATTACGGTATATGCAAACAATGATAAAGGGGACGGCGTGGAGGTGTCATGTTAGACAATCAAGGAGGGGACCTCTGACACGCTGCCACGGGTGGATAACAAAGTGCCGCGCCAGGCGACAAATGACACCGCACTTAATTTGCTGCGCAATGTTCCCGTAATTAGGTGAATTTGGCACAGGCAGGGGGGAGCGACAGCTAGATCAAGGTCTTGATGAATTAGGGGTCCACTGTCAAGATCAAATCACATTAATCAAGGTGGCCGAGTCCGCAGACAGCCGCCCCCCCCCCCCTCCCCGCCCTGCACTCTCCCAGCCGGCGTGATGAATGGCTCTGCTTCCGCCAGGCGCAAAGTATGCATCACCATCAAATCTGTGAATTTAAATGTAAGACACTATTTGGAGAATTCTATTGACTTTTTTTGTCCGGGCGCCAGTTTTTCCTCTGGTGATAAAGTAACTTTGAACTGCAGCAGGAGCCTCGTCGCTCAGTTTGAAACGTGCAGCGACTCTGCTCACACATGTATATAAATATATATATATAATAATCTGTTTGGATATGCTTTAAAAACTAACTTTTGAAAGATAACAGCACTTTGCTTTTCAACAACATCAACATGTTCTATCACAAAAGTCTAATTTCTCCATATTTATAAGCATTTTAATAAAACTTTCCAGATGAGTCTTTACTTACTAACAAAAAGCATCTGTAGCTTTGACTCTGAAGCTTTCAGTCGTATCAAACATCCTCATCAGCAGCTAATACCCGACTCTACGTCCAAAAACTGAGGTTTAACAGCAAATACAAATCATGTGAAATAATCAAAGCTCCAGTAAATCATAAGAAAGGGAACAATATATATATTAGTTCTGTAAATTGCACGTTGTTCTGTAAACCCTCCTTCAGGGTCGGCGTTTGAATAAAAGAAGAAGTGGATTTTCCAGAGGTTCAGGAATAACAAATGTGTGAGTCGTGTATCGAGCCCTGTTCTCTTTATGTTTCTTTATAATGGGATGGCGTCTCTGAACCCGCAGCAGGTTGAAGCTGGACTCACACCGGCGCCGCAGCCTGCACCGTGACCTCTATACACCGGGAGTTTAATTACCGCACTAGCTCGGGGGCAGCGCGGCTGCACCACACAGATTAGTCCCCACAACAAGCCATTAATGAATATCAAGAGGTGTATTATGTCATCGGTGATGGATCCGGCCCGGCACACGGCTGCTAATGGAGCGAGTCACCGAGACGCGGTTATTTATTTCACCTCTTTATTTACTCAGGAGCAGAAAGTAACTCGGGAACAGAAGTTTTTAATCTTCAGCTCGAGATGTGTTTTATGTTTCTACATCTTAGGAGGAAATGGTTATTTTTTGCCCCATAATCATTTATTTAAAGGTTTATTTGCAGAATATTCAAGATTAAATCATCAGTTTCCATATTTTGGATTTGCTCTCACGCCAGGGCCACGTGTTTGCTGCAGAGCTCGAGAAGATCCTGTTAAGTTTTAACATCTAACTCGTCTGTAACGATAAGTCAAAGTGTGTCTTCCTCTTCCTCATGCTCACAATTCTCACACTTTCTTTGATAAACTGCCTTGCTCAGTGGCACCTCAGCTTCTAAAGCAACTTCAGACTCCTCGGTGCATCCCGGGGGTTTGATCCCCAGATGGTCGGAGGCTTGCCCACATAATCAACCAGGGGCGTGGGGGGGGGAACTTTCGAACCAGCATTGATTATTCACTTTGGACGTCAGCGTGTTGTCATCTGCTTTTCATACTGAACTTGGCAAACGCTCGGCTCTCGTCAGAGAACTCGCGCTCGCAGTTAAAACCACGTCTGTGACTGAATGTGAAACAACCATTTGCAGAAAACTGTGATTCACCCGACAGGATAAAGAATGTCCACCTACCCGTGCATGGCGTGCAGAGCGTGCGGCTCGTAGTGGTAGCGTCCCTCGTGGTGGCGCATGTCGATCGGGATCGGCGTGTGGAAGGTGGGGAACATGTGGTGGGGGGCTGCGAGGAGAGACAAGCACAGAAGAAGGGAGTTAGACGGGCGGGAGAAGGAGGGAGGGAGCAACGTGAGTTTCAGAGTAGCTGAGCACTTTCGTGTAAAGATATTGGCACTATCACACGAGAGAAGTGGAATAAATGAATAATCAAAGTCGTCCTAAGAAATCCTACATCTTGAACATAAAAGATATCCAACCGGGCTTTTGACAAAGACCTGCAGCTACACGCGCTTTGAACTAGACGGGATGATGGACGGTGGAGGGAAGCTGCTGCTCCCACTCAAACCAGGACTGACAGCGCTGGGAACAGCTTCCTGCTCTTTCCTCTTCCTCTTCCCGTCCACACAGGAGCTGCTGACACACTCGCAGAGGACAGACGTACAGACGAGTCCACTGTAAACGTCTGATTCTTGATTTGCTGTTTATTATTCTCCAAACTGAGACTCTCGTTCTGTTTGTTTTAAGGTTGGAGACGCAGCCTTGTTGACCTTCGTCTGTCTGATCCACGGAGGTGAGAACATTACGGGAAAACAATGCAATTCAGGTTTAGCCACATGCTACAGTTTCCATCAGCTTAGTGCATTTTGCAGCCTTGTTCCCAGTTGTTATGCTAAGCTAAGCTAAGCACGTCCTGGCTGCAGCTCCTCACTAACCACAATGATGAGCAAAACATTTTTTGTTTTGTATTAAAAATAGAAAAAAGGCCATTTTAACAGACGATAACTGTATTTTTTTGTTTGGTCCATGTCCCATCTGCTAACATGGCAGAGGCTGTGTTCATGACGCACTGCTGCCGGCCACCAGGGGGCCGACCTCATGTTTAGTCCTCCCGCTGCGCTGTGTCTGCGTCCTGAAACGACGGAGCTCCGGTTCTGGTTCTAATTTAGCTTTAACGAGCTCTGTGTGTTTTCATCGTGCGTCGCTCTGATGCTTTTTATTCTCCAGCGCAGCCTGTTCCTCTTTCCTGGATTCTTCTCGGATGTGGGAACTTTTTACCAGAAACATCCGAACTAATTAGCTGCTGCGATAACACGAAACCACCGAAGATGTCGTGTCTTTGTTCAGCGCCGTGTAAACGCAGCCGTCGGCCTCGCTCACTCTTTTATGGAGTCATGGTTCTTGTTAACATTTTTCTCAGGTTTTTATTTTGGAAAAGCTCCATGAGGGCATCGCCTCACCCTCTCTCTCCCTCTCTCTCTCTCCCTCCCTCCCTCCCTCTCTCTCTCTACAGCTCCGTCATTGTGTCCTCCCTCGCTCGCCCTCGCTGCAGAGCTCAGATCCGTTAATTGTAACCTGGTGTCGAGCTGCCGGATGAAGACGAGAAGAAGGAAAAGCCGGAGAGAGGAGGGAGAGGTGAGCCACCTGATCTCTGGACTGCATTAAAATTCTTCCCAGTCTCACACACACACACACACACACACACACACACACAGACACACACACAGAACACACACACGCTGTCGGGGGAATCTTGCCGGGTGACCTGGGACTTTCGCAGCGGGGGTCAGGGCCACGGATCATTATCTGCTCTGGGCTGAGCGTCGGGAGGGGAGGAGGCCGGGGCCTCCCGGGGCTCCCGGGGGCCCGGGCCCGGGCCCTGAGTGAGTCAGCATTCCAGGCCCATTCCTCTCACTCTGCACCCTGACAGCGTGACAGACGGGCCCTGCTCCCCGAACGCACTCAGAAATAGACCCGTTTATTTGGCTCTCGCTCGGCGCAGCGCCACCGAGGCCTGAGGGGACGAGGCTGGATTCCTTCAGCTTCGTTTCCACGACGCCATCGTTTTCTGTCAGTGGCGAGCGGCGTTCGGTTTGGGAGGAGACGTGATACCGTGAGAACGTCTCTGAATCCTCGTGTTCTCTCTTAATAAGCTGCAGCTTCTCAAACAAAAGACTGAGAATCCGACAAACCGCAGGATTTCAAGACCTCAGATGTTTGATTATCAACAATTTACAAGATAAACTTCTGTGAAACCCACGAACTGGACCGATCGTTTCATCGTCATCAGTTCATCTCGTAACTTCACAGAACTTCAAACGACTTGTTTTAAAAGAAAAGAAATTCAGGTTATTTCAGTGAAAAGCAGCCGATCCTCTCGTCTTCACTGGTTTTACAGTATTTCAGTTTGAATTCCAGCAGTTTGTTCATAAAACTCGTCTGTTGTTTGTTCCGTGTTCTGTGAGTGTTGTCATGGAAAAATCCTCCTTTTTATTTGATCCGACCCAGTTTAATAAAAGAAAAACACCTGAAGTTCAGAGTCTCCGAGCTGCAGCTGTTCACCTTCATTCTGTCGAGAGCTTCACAGAAGAGTTTCAATCTTTAGCTGTTATCTATTCTTTTTATTTCTATGTGTTCAGTTTATCTTTGTCTCTATATTTTATATCTCTATTTCTGTATCTATTTTTCAATGATCTATCAATTTATTTAAATGTTTTTTTTAGTTCTTTGGTTTTATCCATCTCCTTCTTTCCTTCCTTCTAATAAGAAGGAACCAAATCACCTTTCACTGAAACTAACTGTGAGCCGGACAAAGTTATATTTAGTCGTTAACACAAATTAGTGTTTGTTTAGTCAAAGTTTTCTTTGGCTAAGATCCAGTGCATTTATTAAAATCCTGGTCAAACAGGAATAAACGACGTGTTCCAGAGTTTATGTCTCTGAGGTTCTAGTTCAGACATGTGGAACCTGTCGTCCAGGCTGCGGTTCCCTCTGCGGGCCCCGGGCCCCGGCCAGTCAGCCCGGCCCCGGCGTCCTGACCGGGGGATTGACCGCGCAGGCTTATTCCATCACCGAGACAGCCCCATTGTTCTGCCGCCACGGGAAGAACAAAAGGCGAGCGCTCACGAGAGTTCAAGAGGCGCATTTACCTGATTCCGTGGGCCCCCCCGGCCCCCAGCCCCCTGGGCGCACGCCGTGGCCCCGCTTAGGCTCCAGCCATCTATTAGTCTTTGCTTGATAACATTTGTTTTAGCGTCTGGTGGAGCGCTCCCGTTGGCCGACCACAGTTTTTCAAAGTCAGGACCCCCCCCCTCCTCCTGTACGCGCTCAGCAGAAGCCGTGTTTCATCGCTGCGCAGCGTTAGCGGGAAGTTTAGTGGGAACTACATTAAGGCCGACGAGCACAAAGACAATGAGCTGCTGCATATTTTAAAAGTTCCGCGTGAATTCAGTTTATGAGTAGATTCTGGGAAGAAGTTTGTCTGTTTTGATTTAGACTTTAAACACATGAAGAGGCCTCGCCCTGGGAGACGCCATATTGAGGCTCTGCTGGTTTGGATTAATCGCCGTCATCGGTGACGTGAGGCGGCGTTGACACGAAAGCCTCAGGTCCTCGAGATGCGAAGCTGAAACTGCACTTTCTGGTATCTCAGGAATTTCACTGGAATATTTCCAAAGTATTTAAATTTGGATTTAAACTCTACCGGCTTGTACATGATTTTATTCCACATCTGCTCTGTAGTTATCTGTGACGTCCTCTGTGACCTCGACGCTCGGATGATCACATGGTTGCACCAGTAAGTCATCCTGCAGTGGAGTGATTCACTTCTTACTGGACGATGTCAGAATCCAGATCCTGGCAGGAAATTACAGCAGAGAAGTTGACTCACGTCCTGAATACACAGACTCGCACTGAGCTTCTTCACGTGATGACAGTAGAACATCACTTCCTGTTCAGTGGAGGACTTTTACCAGAACGCAGAGACGCTCGTGGTCTTTGAGGACTAAAGACGACCTTTAACTTGACCAAGGACACGTTTGATTTATCTTTAATCAAAAGTATAGCGTTGTGTCTTCATCCAGATAACTTACACATTTCTAAGATCCAAGGATTCCTCAAGTTAAAATGTTTCCCTCTTGTTCACTTGTTCACGTGTCTCCTTTAAATGAAGGTTCAATATATATATACTTTTTAAACCTTGCATAGGGAAACTAACAGGAATGATTCAATAAATTAATTAATAATAGATTAATAAATGTATTATATCTCATTTTTGATCATCCCTCCATCCAGTGTCGCTGTAGTGGCTCCCCCCCCCCCCCACAGCAGAGTCACTGTTATCAGCGTTGGACAGCTTGGCTCAGACCACATGTTAATAACCTCCATGCATCACCGGGCTGAAGGTGAGCGCGGCGGCAGCGGCATTAAGCAAACGAGTCAGGCGGCGGCGGCGGCGAGGCAGCGCTGCTGAAGGGCCTCCTCTGCTCGCCGTGTCGGCAGCGGCGTGTTGTTAGCATGCTGTTTGTGTAATTTAGGTACTTAAAGGACTGCGAGGGTTCAAAGACTGATTGCACCGTCGAGTAATCAGCCACCTCCACCACACGGCTGATTTATCACCCTCCGGCTTAATAGCACTGCTTAACACACAGGTTTGTCCAGATTAAGTAATTACCTTAAAGCAAAAGTTTATTATCTCCTCGACGGGCCGGTGATGAAGGTTCGCTGTCGCGGCGGAGCAGAGAAAGGGCTTGTAGCTGGTGAACGAGAGCGATAATTAAAATACAATGAATTAAATTGTGGCTTCTGGGGCTGTCACCGTGCTCCCCAGCTAACATCCATATTACCCCGCTGGCACCCTTTCCAGGGGGCGCCTGGGATTACGCCTGGGCCCGGACCCGTGCAGCAGCTGAGTGGGAAATTACTCCAATGGGCCATCAGTAAATTAAACAAAGACCTAGTTCTTCCCCAAAATGAGGAGGGAGGGGGGGAGGGGAGCTAAGAATAACACCTGAGTGCACATTAGCTGTGGAAGCTTCTGCTGGTGATGTCTTAATGAGGCGGAGGCCTCTGCAGATACAGATGTTGGAGCGGAGAGACGCCGAACACGGGGGACTCTCCTCTTCCTCCTCCTCTTCCTCCTGGTGGTGATGGATGCGTCGCAGGTGGAAGCAGGAGACGCTCACCTCACCGATCGTCAGCGGGGGGTCGGACCTCCGCTTGGATCTACAGAAATAGATCTCCGCTGTGGCGTCAGCACTCGGCCGCCTCCCGTGTCGATAAACACTCGGCTGCTCGCCCGGCTCAATCTGCTGAAGCAGGACCGACTCTATTTTTTGACCCTGCTCCTCCCCCGGCGCCGCTCTCTCCTAACGGGCTTCACGTTACCGTCGGCCATGTTTGTTTGACATGGTGATGGAGCGCAGGTCCCTGTCGGCCCGCCCCCCCCCCACGGAGGCCTTTGTCTTCACGCTGTGGACTCGGCACAAAGCCCGTCGTCTTCTCACACACTTCAAAATGACCTTTCCCCAACAATCCTCCTCTGCGCTTCTTCTCTTCTTCTCCTCTGAGAAGCTTGTGGGCGACGGCTTGAGAGGAAACAATAGAGAGAAGCAGAGGAACCTGAAGGGAATTGACTTTCTAATCCTCATCAGCACTTTCCCACTGCTGAGGACGTCTCTGCTGCATAAATCAGAGACGATGCAGGTCAGGAGCTTAAAGCACTTTTCAACGTGTTTGACCAACATTTTACTGACATTTGAGACATTTCAACGTCACGTTTTCATCCCAAGTGCATCAGGAAACTCAATCTGCACCTAAAACTGATTTACAGATGCAGAGCACAACGACATCTACAATCTTCTCCTGCAGCTCTTTCTTTGTGCTCTTGAGCGAGGAGCTGAAATTACAAGACCTGGACTGTGATTTGTTTTGACGTCTCTCGTCGCCGAGCTCTCTGCCCCCGCTGCGATGACACGTTATAAAAACGGTCCCGTAAACAGCCTCCTCTGGAGTTCACCTCAGTTTGGTTCTGAGACCTCGCTGCCTTGTAATCCAGCCCGGTGAACCCGAGCGTTTCATAAACAATAAGTTCTGCCGCCGAGGTTCAAACAGAAGGAAAAAGCCAGTGTAGGTGAGATTACAGCCTCTGAGAGTCGGAGCGGCTCTGACTCAGGTTTCTCATAAGAGGTGAAGACACGTCTCCAGCTGTGTCCTCGGACCACGTCCACACTGAGGACACAACTCGGACACTGCAGCCACATCTGCACTGGATTTATGTCCAGAGCAACAACGAGGCGTCTCAGTAAAATCATCTTATTTGTGAATCTTACAGATTAAAACATGCCTATAAGCTCTGTGGGTCGATTTATGAACCACAGCAACGAGTTTGACTGAGTTTTGACTCGAAAGCTTCACGAACATCTGGCTTCTGTCGTCGGTGTGAAAAGTTGTAATCAGCTTTATTCCCAGGTCACATGACTCTGCAGTGGTCACGGCTGTTTATCGGCTGCCGCTCCAATCAGCGGCGACGGAAACACGACGCCCGAGTGGACGCGCTCCTACTGCTGATCTGTCCCCGTTCAAACGTCACTTGAGTATCGTCTAGTTTGAGGTTAAAGATATTTTAAAAACTTAATCTCCGTAACAACAACCATTGACCTGGTGGTTCTGGTGACTTTGGGACTTTGAAGGCGACGCGTCTACTGGCAACAGGGGAGGAGTCAACCGCCTCTTTGAAACGTTTAATTACCTGAACCGATGGAACGAAGATAAGCTGACGGTTGAAAAGCTCAAACTTCCAGCAGGTTTTTCATTTCAGTGAAAGAACAAACAGTTCAACCACAAGACCTTGAAACAACTGCTGGGATCCAATCAGGAGGAGAGTAGAAACTAAACAGGGAACACGATTTCCAGAAGCAGCGATTGAGAGTCTGTTGTTTCGCTCGCTGCCAAAACACCAGATCCTGCTGTCATGAGGCTGTTAGTGTGTGAGTGAAGACAGCTGCCGCCGCGAGGAGGAGGAGGAGGAGGAGGAGGAGGAGACGTTTCACCAGGTTTCAGAGAAGAGCTCCTGATTAAACATTGGTTCTGGACACATTTTCTTAGCAGAGAGTCAAGGAGGCGATTATCCAAACTCCTCTTCCTCCAACCATCACTCAGACGTCACCAGGATCCCAGACGATGAAGATTTCCTCTTCCTCTTTTAGCTGAATTTGTTTCCAGATAGCAGCTAATTCCGGTTCCAGATTTTAGTTTGGAGCCACAATCATAGATATCAGGCTCAAAATATTCCAGATTTTCCTTCATTTGGTACGTCTCGCTGAGGGAATCGAACCTGTGACCGAGCTCCAGAGCGGTAGTGGTCCAACCCAAACACAGCAGTAGTAGTATCAGCTCCTGGTGAGGAGGGGGAGTCGGCCTCTCTCCCTCAGTGGGCCACCTCTGACCTGCACTATTCAGCCGCTGAATGGGGACGGCGAGGGCCACAAAGCCGGCAAACACTGCCGAGTGTAATGATAAAGTGCTCTGCTGGGGGAGGAAGGAGGAGGAGGAGGAGGAGGCCTCACACAATGAGAGCATGGCGCACAATTAAACGCTGACTCTCACCTCGTCCCGTGTCAGCGAATCAGAACGAGACAAAGAGCAGGAGAGAGAAATCCTCGGTTTCCAGCCTCCTCTTCCTCCACCTTCGTCCGCGCAGCATCGCCACAGTGATTAATATTTAACGAGTCTCCTCGTGCGTCGACTTATTAACAGAGAGTCGGTGTAAACGGGAGCAGCGTTAATACACACAGTTTCCTGACCTTGTTTCACGGCCTCGTTCGCTGGATAATTAGCTCGAGCAAACAATCGCCACAGAGACGAAGCACACGAGGACACAATTAGTCTAAAGGAGCCGTTAACCTCCAGAGTCAATTAGCGGCTCGGAGGCGACGGAACTTCCAAATAAACACGTGCATTCTGTACATTTACATCGTAGACGTTACGATCTAGTGGATTATTGTCTCAAATGTTTCGGCACGTGCACGTTGCATTGGTTGGAAAAACACATTTTGACACGAGTTAGCATCGGATAACTTACAAGAAAGAGATCTTATAATATCATAAGATCTGCATTCTGTAAACTATGAGGAATCTAGAAAGATAACGAGCTTCGTGTCGTCGCTGCTACGAGAAAACTACGTCATAATTATCCTTATTTGAGAAATTACGATCAAACCGACTCATATTTAGAGATATATTCAGATTTTCATCTTATGATTGTAAGATGCTTTTTAATGTTCCTCCTCTTGAGAACATGTGATGCTGGAAACGTTGAATATGCAAAGTAACGACGAGGTAAAAAGTAAAATACTGTGAGTGTAAATATTAAAGAATAAAGTCTAATCTGCAGATTTACAACCTCATGCAAACCTCAAGTAAAGACTGAGTTTTCTAAAACCAACTTGATTATGTGTGAACAGTTGTGATCCTTCATCACTAAGTGTCCTGATGGATCCTCCTGACGGCTCGGAGCTCACAGGCGGGGGGGAAACCCTTGATGAGGAAACAGGAGCTCGGCTGAGGGGGGGGGTCTCTGCTCCAGCCCAGTGTGAACGGGGGCAGGAGGCCGCCTGCCGAGGTTCCTCATGTCGGCCCTCGGCCCGGCTCCGGCTCGTGTTACCGGGTGCGTTGTCGGGGGGGAGGCCCAGCAGACGAGCTGTCAGCTGAGATCGAGTTTCCCCGTTTCCACCCACGTGCTGCACGCACATTATCCTGCAGCCTCCTGGCGCTGCTGCACACGCAGGCACAGATTGGATTTGTTCAAACAACAACAACACACACACAGTCTGTGGATCAGCTGCCAATCATCACTGACAACTGATCAATCCCTGTGTGTTTGATCTCTGTTCCCCCCCCTTCAATCATCCATAACCAGCATGGGGCTTCACCCGGAAAGTTAAAACCGTCCTCGTTACTGGACCTGCCGTCAATTAATCAATTAGTGGGTTGATTGTTTGTCCCAATGCACCAACGTAAACACCTCGACCCTCTCGGACCTTAGTAAGTTAATATTAACACAACTCTCTCACTCGTGTGTTTCACTTCTCCGTCTCTTTCCCAACTCGGCGTTGGTCCAGATCTCTGATTTCCAGCTCGGGCTCTTTTACTGCGTCTCTGATCGCTTGGCGTGAGGCGTCTGACGGGGGGACCACTTACTCCAGCGTGTTTATGAGGGGAAACGTTCCTCGGTGAGGTAAAGAGCTCAGTGTTTTAACGGTTGCTATGGGCCGGTGGCGTCGCAGCTCTGAAACCCGACGCCGGTCGCCGTCTCTCAGACCGGAGCTTTTAAAACCCCGAACGTGACGAGCCGACGCTTCGTAAAGACTCATAATTGGCAGACGAACACGGCGCCGTGTGTTTATCCTCACGTGCGAGCTTTGATTTCCACTGTAGCCCGGCTAATTAGCTGTTATTGCTAATCTCCAGCTGCTTTCTGTGATACTTACAAGGCAATTAGTCTGCCTCTTCTCATTTCAGCCGGACTCATTTAACGTGTTGTGGCGCTCAGACGGCAGCTGTGCGGCGTTCCACAGGGCGGAGGTTCTCGCCTCGGGCCTGTCACTACCTCACTCCGTGGCCGCTTCAAATGCTTGGAACAGAATTAGAGAAAGAAACATGGAATCTGTGAGTTTTCTTTGGAAGCGAGAACAAACACAAGCTGTGTCTTTTCATTTCTGTGCACGGGGAGGCAACAGAAGTTCTCGTTGGTTTGACCTTCACCTTCTCCTCCTCCCCAAAGCAAACACTGGGATTATTAACAACTAATTTAATCCCAGTTTCCAGATTTGTTTTGGACAACTATCCAGACACAGATTTCCTCTTCAAGTTCATGTGTTGCTGTTTCGCTGTTTTCAGACATTTTCCAGAAGTAGAATCTGAGTGAGAACTAGAGTCAGCGTCTGTGGCTCCACAGTTTCTGCTCCTGTCAGCTGGTGTTTAGACGAGGATGAAACACTTTGACTTTGCTTCAGCTTTAACTCGTTTAAATTCTCATCATCTCGTCGTCTTCTTCCTCTTCTTCTGCGTGAACTGGTTCAACCTCCTGCTTTGTTCGTGCAGGTTTCAGGACAGAAGTGTGTGAACAGGAGGAGGAGAGAGAGAATGAACCTGACTCATGTTTATGTTGAGGAGGGGGGGCACTTTATGTGGTTGGTATTTGGTTGGCGGGACGTCGGGGGGGTTTCCATCAGCTGGCAGAGTGAGGAGGAGAATTACCCACTGAACCTAACCCAGTGTGTGGCCGCTCCGCTCTGCGCCCGCTCTGGTTAAAACCACAACGAGCTGCTGAAACCAAAACCGTTAAACTCCGGTTTTAAAGTTCCTCGTTTGTCTGAGCTGCAGCGGGAGAAGGAGCCCGAGTGAGAGCGGAGTGATGAGAGGCTCCGAGGTCGGTGTCGCGGTCGGTCGGATGCACTCATCAGATCAGTAGCACATGAGTAGTCAGAGCGTCGGCGTTGCCTCGGCGTCCGAATCCTCTCGGAACAGATCTGCCACCAACCGGGGGACGGGGGGGGAAACCAGTTAACCAGAAGCTGCTGGGATTCTTTGAGGAGACGCTAAAATAACAAACAGGCTAATTTGAGATGACGTTTGTTTTTTAGGACGTCAAAGTTTCTTTTAATGACTGTTTTACTCCCATTTTAATATCGAGCGTTAAAGATCAGATCAGTTAATAAACCAGTCAAACCTGCAGTTCGTGTGCAGCTGCTACAAACTGGGGATGGTTCACTGGTCAGCGGTTTGTTTCCATCCACCTGCAGCGTCTCGTTCTGCTACGAACACGCGTCTCACCGTTTGTTTTACTGGTTTATTTAATCCTCTGGTCCGTGAGCTCATTACGATCTGGCCTCCGCACTGACACACACACTGATCCCTGTGTTTGCTCAGCGGGTCACAAGTTAAACCAACACACACACACACACACTCAGCATTTCCACATGTGCACTGTTTTCATTCTGACTCGTGCACATTTGTCTGGGCAAAAAAATAAAAGTGTCTGGTACCAGCCGGTGTCCCACGGCCCCGAGCTGTTTACACAAGACGCCCCCCCCCTCCCCCCCGTGTTTATTATATTTAAGGCTGCGTTCAGACACTGAACTGAGAGGAAAAGTTCAGGAGAGTTTTTATTTAACGTCAGACTCACTGACATGGAGATGTTAACGGTTTAACACAGTTTGGTCCACGAGTTGTTGAAGTCATCACTTATAAACCGATAAACTTTACAATCAGCTCGAGATAAAAGCTTTAACTCACAAACGCACTTTTTACATTCTGATGATTAACTTTTGTAATTATTTACCAGCCTTTCACAGCCTTTATCTTTGCTTTTCATTGTTACGTGAATCTTGTAAAAAGTTGTTGTTTAAAACCTCTAAAAGCTTAAAAAACCACACATGTTGTGTATTTAACTTTAAAACACAATGAAGTCAGAACTTCACAGCTCTGGAAATGTTCAGCGCTGCATCAGTGGGAAGTGGGAACGGGTTGACTTCATGTGGACGACGTGATTTAACTGCAGCTTCAGGACGCGTCCTGCGAACGCTGATGTCAGAGGCTAATTAACGATACGTGTGGAGCTCACGTTGGATCTGTGTCTCGGAGGAAAACCACCCGACAGATGATTCAGGTCTGAGGTGACGAGTGAGTCAGGATGTGTTTAAATACGTGTGAGTGACTCAGAGGAGAAGTTCTGCTCGTCTTCACGTTGATTAGTGTAAAATGTCTTCATGCTCTGATGTTTAGAAAACTGCCAAAGCCACAACAGACACACAACAGACGCACAACCGGGACGGAAGAGAGCAACAACAGATTAAGTTTCTGCGGTGAAGTGAGACGTCATCTGGGAAAACCAGGTCAAGCCGGTCGCTTGTAAACGATACTCGAATCACGCAGCTCAAGTTAAATCTACCTTCTCGAATGACCTTCTCAGCCACCGTAGTTTCAACGTTTACAGTAAATAAAGGTTTTGCTACGTCACCCTCTTTACTCTTCACTTTTACACTCAACACGCAGCCCTGTAGGAGCCTCGTATGTCTCCTTTAAACACGCCGCCTGTGAACGCGCCGCTCGCTGGAAGCAGACGAACCTGGGAGCTGCCCTCGGCCCTCAGAGGCCAGCTCTCCGAGGGGCGGGGGGGGCTCATTTGCAGTCCAGGAAAGGAGGGGATACCAAATAGAAAAGAGGAGGTGGGGGAGTTTGGGCTTAATCCTCTAAAACATCCATATATCGCTCGCTCCCCACAGTTGTAAATCTCCAGGAATGTAGCCGGTTGTTTTTGGAATCAGTGGCGGCAAACCTTAACGGCTCTGAGAGATTGATGTCTGTAGCCCGAAGCTCGCGGTCGCATATTTCAGCGCCGGGGCGGCTTCAGTCAACCGGGGAGAAAGCTCACTTTGATCCTGGTGAGAAGACACCGACGTCTTCACGTTCACGGAGACAGACAAGGAGGACGTCCACTTTCTGCTCGCGGGCTTCTAGACACCACAGAGATAATATCAGCCCTGATTTGATCCTAATCTCTACTTCTCCTCTTTCTATCACTGTCCTTTCAAACATAACAAACCAGAACATCAGTGGAGCTCAGACCTTCACCAACAGTCACTGAGATCCAACCAAACCTTACAGGTCAGCCAGCGAAACAAAGCTGTACCCAATAAGCTTTATTTACCACTTTTAAATTCACTAGATCCATGAATAATTCCCTGAGGAATCAGTTTAGATCTTAAAAAGAAAATCTTGCAATGTAAAATTCCCTTTGTCCAGATCTGCACTGAAACGTAATTCCTTGACATGTTCCTGACGTGTTCTGCAGGTTCTGTACGTGAGAACAAATTGTTTTCATTGTTTAAAAACGTACAAACTTCCTCTTCACTTAACGAGCAGATGTGTCTCCAGCGTTTAAAGAACTTGTTTGACTGGCGAGTATCTGGGTCAAGTTTCCTAATGACTCTTCTCCAGCCTGAAAACAAGTGCTCAGATCAACCGAGAGCGGACGAGTGTGTTTATCTGCTCATCGCGTCTATAAATACAAGAAATATAAAGAAAAGCATTTTTCCTTTAATCTGATGTGGAGGTTCCAGCAGCTTCTTCCTCTCAGACTTCAGATGAAAGCCGACGAGGGCATCTTGGAAAGTCATCAAGCTAAATGTTTACAAAGAGCAGCAGAGATGTGGGGGCGCCATTAGTCCCCTGAGGGCGTCCGCAGGAGGGTCACATGAGGAAAGGCCCTGGGATTACTGCTACTGTGCTGTCTGCAGGGGCCGAACAGGGGCCACACAGGCCTGAACAGGACCTGAACAGGGGCCACAGGGGGGCCTGAACAGGGACCTGAACAGGGGCCGGACAGGGCCACACAGGGGCCTGAACAGGGACCTGAACAGGACCCAGGCCTGAACAGGGGCCGAACAGGGCCACACAGGCCTGAACAGGGACCTGAACAGGGGCCGGAACAGGGCCACACAGGACCTGAACAGGGCCGAACAGGACCTGAACAGGGCCTGAACAGGGGCGGCCGGAACAGGGACCTGAACAGGGGCTGGCCACAGGCCTGAACAGGGACCTGAACAGGGGCCGAACAGGGCCGAACAGGGGCCACACAGGGGACGGAACAGGGACCTGAACAGGGACCTGAACAGGGCCACACAGGCCTGAACAGGGACCTGAACAGGGGCCGGAACAGGGGCCTGAACAGGGGCCACAGGCCTGAACAGGGACCTGAACAGGGGCCTGAACAGGGCCACACAGGCGAACAGGGGCCTGAACAGGGCGGCCTGAACAGGGACCTGAACAGGGACCACACAGGCCTGAACAGGGGCCTGAACAGGGCCACACAGGCCTGAACAGGGGCCTGAACAGGGGCCAGAACAGGGGCCGAACAGGGCCGAAAAGGGCCAGAACAGGGCCTGAACAGGGGCCACACAGGCCTGAACAGGGACCTGAACAGGGCCAACAGGCCTGAACAGGGCCGCCACAGGCCAGACAGGGCCGAACAGGGCCGGCAGAACAGGGCCACAGGCCTGAACAGGGACCAAAGGGCCTGACGGGCTGCACACATCTGACTTGATTCATACAGAAAGTGAGGGAATCTGAGCAGCGACTGGTCCGAGCAGGTTTTAGAAACGTCTCTTTTCCACCTTCACTCTGCTCCATGTTAACATTCACTGTCGCTCACTGGTTGTGGTTGTTTCCGTTGTGTGGCTCTTGTTGTTGTGTTGTGGCTGTTTACTGTTAACGTGCTGGTGTGAGACGCCTTGGTACAGTGTAGGAAGTGATGTCACAACACTGTACTATGATGCCATAACAGGATGTGTAGTGATGTCATAGTGCAGTGACGTAGCCGGTGTTTTTTACCACGTCTGTTCGTCTAAAAGAAAAAGTATTTAAAAAATGTCAGTCAGCTGATTGTAAATCTTCTGTTAATATCAGGGTCTGTTTTTCTGCTCAGGCCTGATGGAGGCCTCCCTGAGCGGGGCCTCATTTAGACTGAGGCAGGAAGGAGAAAGGAACCGCCCCCTCCTCCTCCTCCTGCTCCTCCTGCTCCTCCTCCTCTTCTCAGGAAGATTAGTGGCGTCCTCTCCGACTCAGAGTTGGAGCCTTTTCTCGGACACATTTTTCTCTGCCAGCGGGCCTGACCCCCTGAGTGCTCCCTGTGCAGCTCGCTGCTTTGCAGCGCATCCAGTCGACATCAATTACTCACTGTCGGCCGGCCGCTGATAAAGAAATCTGTTCTTATCACTAACCCACCTCTTAAAATACTATTTACACAGCCGGGCCTGGTCCCATTCATCTGGAGGAGCTTCACTCTCTTTGTTTCTCACGGACGCAGCTCAGGTCCGACTCACTCAGCTTAATACACTGAGCAGTGGAAACAGGACTTCAGGAAATACACAGGTCCCGTTTAGACCAGGGCTATTTACTGATCCGCTCTGATGGTTCGTTCCTGCACCAAAGATTAACGTCAACATTTTTAATTCTACGTTAACGTGAATAATAAAATTCAAGAGTCTGATTTCCCCTCAAAGAAACACACTCCTCGTTCTCTTCTGTTATTTAACTCTTTGCTTATATATATATTATATATTTATTTTTAGTATTAAACATCATTAATCTAAAGCTAATTTCAGACTAATCACAAATATTTGCAGAAGCAATAAGAATTGATTATTAATTAATAAAGACATTTTTCAATATCTATCATTATTAATCATTAATAAAATAACAGAACTGATAGTTTAATTACAGCTGATGATAAAATCGTATGATCAAATTATTATTCTCCTGAAAGCCGATAAAAACACATGAAAAGCTTATTTGGTGTTTTTGGTTCATTAAAGAACTAAAACATGATTTATTGTTTCGCATCATTGATAATATTAGATATTTGTCAATGAAATAAATTATGGATTAATTAACATTAATTATTTTACCTCAGCCAAGGAGGGTTTTATCTGCGTTTGTTGGTTTGCAGGATTAAACTAAAATTACAGATTTCCACAAAACCAGGTGAAAGGATTCTGTCTGGTTCAGGAAAGATATCATTAAATATTGTTGCAGATTTTAGAATTTATTTCACTTTCTTTCACATTTTTAGACGTTTTCCTACATTTCATTCTCTTCATGTGCAGCTTGGTGCAGATCCTAATAAAACTCTAGTGAATTTAAATGTGTTTCATTGAGGTTTACTTAGTTTTAATGAGATATGAGCGTGACTCTGTGACTCTGGAGGAAAAACACAGTGAGAATCTCCCTTCTCCTGAAAAAGGTCCCTTTCTCCTGGTGTCAGCTGCGACACACCAGTGAATACTGAGGCTGTTTAGGTCCGCCACCCCCTCACCCCCCCACCCAGGGTGCCCTGGGGCGGCCGAGCAGGTCCTAAGTACTTAGGGTCCCTCCCCGCGGACCCGCCGCGCTCAGCAGAAAGACCTGCGAGGCTGCGGGGGGGCGACGGAGGGAGGAACCCGGGGAGGGAGTCGGGGGCGTCGGGCCGCTGAGCACCAAACATCAATCTCCCTCGCAAATGACAAACTCACTCTGGGCAAGATGTATGTCATGAGCCACCAAAGCCAGTTAATCAAATCATTAGCGGCACCCAGCAGCTTCCTGTGGCCTAGTTTACAGACGCAGACGGAGAGAGGGACGCACCACGAGCAGCGGCTCCGCTCGGGGATCCTCTCTGGAAGGAACCGGCCTCGCGACGGGTTGAAAGGCCACAGATTCCTCACGCGCTGGAAATTTGGTTTTCAAATCAGTCGGGATAAGAATAAACCTTTCGCAACATTAAAATGTAAGCACGTGACGCACAGATTTCCATTTGTCTCTGAGCAGCGGAGCGTCTCCTCGCCGAGGTTCAGAGTTCAGAGCGGGAGCTGGAGATCATGTGACCGAGGCTTTAGAATCGCTCCTCAATGGACTCGGACGGAGATCGTTTCCAGGGTCACGAGTGACCTTTGACCCTCGACTCCTTAAAGAGCTCATGAAGAAATCCAGGACAAAGCTGACGGACATCATGTGGGAAAAGCTCCTCAACCATTAACTAACCACACTTTGGATTCATTTATTTATAAAACAGTTCATACTCTGTTCCTGATTGGACGGATGTCAGGAATGTGCGTGACGCTGGGAGCCAATGAGGATCGAGTTGATCTCCGAGCTGTTTCCTGGGCTCGAACTCAAAGAAGAAAGAATTTCTGAAGAGGCAATAACTCTAAATTTAACCAATCCGAGGAAAATCAGATTCCGTGCGAGGCGTGGTGAAAACACGGGGACGCTTTTCTCCTTAATAAAGGGCGACTTCAAACCTCCCAGGTCCAGATTAGAAATTGACACATACATCAATAACAGTCGTCGGATTCTTTTGTGGTTTCCGTGAATTTCTCTGTGATATTTTCGCCCTGAATACGTTCGGTTATTACGGATGGATTTAAAACCATAAAGGTCCCGGAGCCGGTGTAAATCTGAACGCTGAGGCCCGGCCGCCATGAGCAGACAGATGTGGGCTGTCACAGGAAATACAAGCGCTCATTTGAATCTATTAACCGGGCAGCAGCAGCGGCGCCCGGCCGGCCAGGGGGGGGGGGAGCGGGGGAGGAACCGGGCGGCACCGAGGCCAATTCTCCGTAAACGACACCGAGCTCGTGTCCAGAAGTCGTCGTGCCAGAGTTTGGTTTTATTCTAAAGTTCCTTCACTTCCAGAAAACAAGCTGGTGTGAGGATGGACGTGTGGAGGGGGAGGCGGCTCCTTCATCACGCCGCCGCCGCCGCAGATAGCGGCGTCTGGAGCACCTGGGTCCATTCTAATTGACTGGGAGCGCGGCGTCTCCGCGTTTTAAACAAAGTGACTCGCACTTGAGCTTCATTATATGCGCACCCCATTTCCATAGGCCTCTGGGAACGGGACCTGGGCCGCTCGCGTTAAACAAATGACCGCTCCATGATAAATGGTTCTATTAGCAATCCAGATTGTTAAACTGTGATATAACAGATCGGAGAGCGGCGCCGGGGCCCATTCGTTTTCCTCCCTGCTGCACACACGCGCGGCTGTAAATAGCCGGTTTTTATGTGTAAATAACATATTAAAACTCGGCATTAGCCGTGTCCTTTGATAGAGAGGAAATTGTTGTAAATAAATAACGCGGGACGGGAATATAAAACAGGGCGGGCGGTGATGGAGGCGGGTGGAGGCTCAGAGGTGGGCATGACTTAGGTGACAGGGAGCGAGCAGCCAACAGTAAACCATGCTCCGACAATAAAAGGTGCGGAGCCGTATATTAGGGTGTTTGGGAATAAGCTCTCAGGTTCAAGGACCTTGTCTCATCTGCCTCCCGCCGCAGCTGCATATTCACTTATCAGGGGCTGGCAACTGGAATAATAATGCATATTACTGCCATAAGTAATTGCTCTGTCTCCACGCCGTGGCAGACGCTCCGGGTTTGTCGCGCTCGCGCTCGCCGCCGATATCTGATTGGTCGGGACGGAAGCGGGTGGCGGCCGTGAATCGCAGCGTCTTGTTTGCTTAAGATTAAAATACGGCGCCGCTCCGCGGAGCTGATAGGGAGGAAGAGTTATGGAGTCACTTTTTTATTTTAGCTACGGGAAGATTATAAAGTCGGCAGCTGATATTGAGAGTGGTCACATGTAAATGTACGAAATAAAAATATACAACAGGGCGTGGAAGTTAAAGTGAGGTTCAGTCTGGGGTCAAAGCAACACGCCGACCAATCAGCTGCCAGGGAATATGCTCCACTTCTGCTCCTGATTTATGATTCAGAATGTAATCTGCTATTTTTATAATATATAATAATATATTAAAAGTTTTAAAGAGCCGGTTTAGTCACATTCTGCGTTCAGACATTTTTAATCTAACTTTATTACTTTGGTTTCCAAGACAACAAATAGAAACAGAACTCATATCAGCATGAAAAACAAGAAGAGATTTCAGTTTTATCAAATATCCCAACATGACGGTTCTGCCTTTAAACAACATGCATGTTCCCAGTCACATGTTCCCAGTCACACGTTCCCAGTCACACGTTCCCAGTCACTGAGGCATCATGGGATTTGCGCTGCTTTGTTCAAATATTGACGAAGGCCGAGTCCAGATCGTCGCCGGCTCCTCGTGTGAAACCGTCCTACATTGATATTCTCTAATGAACCATTAATGCTCCATTTCTTCATCGTGGCAGGACACCAACTTCTTCATTAAAGAGCCGAGAACTCGCCGCCGAATCAGCCGCTGGATTTCCATTTCAAAAGTGAGCCGTCACTCTGCATCAGTCGCTCTGACGCCGCGTCGCTTTTTTATCTCTCGCTCGTTCACACCTTTCATGCTGGAGGTCTTTTAACCTCATTACACTGAGCTTTCATCACACGTTCACGCTGACATCATAAAACAAGCGTCCTCCTCCGTCGTTAAATGTGGGTCACGGCGGTTTTTTATTCTGATCTGTAGATTATTTGTTTAACGCTGAGGTGGAATAATCTTCAGGTGGAGACGGAGAAGCTGCTTTTGTAGCATAAAGAACAAGTGAATTGTGGGAAAAATGCATTTCTGTTTGTGCTGCTCACGTTTCTTGAACTGTAAGAATTATTTCTGCAAAATCCTGGATTACATTTGTGCTTATGGCAAGAAAACAGTGGTTTGTAAAACTCAATTTCTACAGAAACACTAAACTTTATGTAGAAAACTCACAAAGAACCTTGAACATCAGATAAACTTGACTCTACAGTAGATTGTTGCGTGAAGTGAAGACTGTGATTCTTCCCTTTGTTCACAATCAAGTGTCAACAGAGCCGAATCTCCCTGTAAACCCAAGTTACTTTCTGGCGAGTGGTGGAGTTTCCATCTCTGCTCGTTCTCCATCAATTAATGAGTGTTTCTTTGTACTGGCAGGCCACCAAGTCCTTCATTAATGTGTAAAAATGTCACTAAATCACACGTTTAATTTCCATTTCAAGGGCAGCCCATCACTCTGCGTCTGTGTCAGCCTGTGAAGCTCCGTGTCGTCCTCCCTCCACCAGCCCGACGGCTCCGAGCCTTTATACTCTGGAGGTAAGAACAAGGTCTTTCGGCCTCATTATGCGGAGCTTTCATCACACGCTGGCTGACATCTTTAAAACATGTCTCCTCTCTTTCTGCCTGTCCCTCCCCGGCGAGAGAGGAAGGCTGCTGCTCTTCATTTAGTTCAACAACACAAACACTGGTTCTCACCTGCCCCGGCCCCCTCTCCTCTTGTCATGTTACCTATTCATCAGCGTTTACCAGCTCAAATGGTGCCACACTCCTCGTCTGTCCTGATCCCTGATAGCGAGGCGCCGCGCATTAACCATGCTCTTTTAAGACCCGGCTCTATCACGGATTCCTGTCAGATTTCTACTGTAAGTCACCTCTGACTGCTGCTCGCACCTTATCAGGCCCGAGGAGCCACGAGCAGCCGCTCCCCTCGTGACACCTTATCTTTGAAATGTATATTTCATCAGTCCTGTCGGCTCCCCCTTTGCCCCGTGGCTCAGCACCTAGGAGACCTGTGCACACGCCTGGACTGCACACACCTGACACACGCCCGGACACACACCTGACACACGCCTGGACTGCACACACCCGGACACACACCTGGACTACACACACACCTGACACACGCCAGTCACACGCCCGGACACTTTCCCATCAGCTGCTCTGGAGGAAGTTTTAAAAAGCGCGTTACCTCTCGTCTCCAGCAGGGAAGGCTTCTTCGGGAGGTCTCCGAACCCGCTAACATCCATTTTGTCTTTTTTGTCTCTCGACGCCGAGGTCTCCATGGCCGACGGGTCTGGAGGAGAAGGAACACAGAAGGAGGCGTTAATGGCGAGGGAGTAAAGGGCACTCAGGGGAGAGGAAGAGTTTGGGATGAGGACTCCTTTAAGTGAAATTTATAAAAACAAAAAGCTAAACGATGATTAAACAGATATTTTCTGTGTCTCAGAGGAAACAGATCTAGTTTCAAAGCTCCGTCCCATCGAGGCTCTGAATTGTTTATCTCTCCTGATTCTGTGATTTTATCCTGAAGCAAACTTGTTGGAGGATTTTGTCTTGAAAGACATCTCGCCGTGTGGGGGCTTCCTGTCTTCCGCGAACCGGCGGCCATTCACGACTCAATTTGCTTTCTGACAGCGCGGCGGCGGGGGTCGGGGGAGGAGGTCCGGGGGTCAAAGGGCACGGGATGAGGAGGTGGGGGTCTCAGCTCAGTTTATTTGACTATTGACCTTTTCGCCAGCGCCATTCAGACGAGCTTTGTGAATCCAGCCGTCGGAACAATAAGAGTTTATCTTCAAAGCCCAAACTGGTCAAGAGACTTTTCTTCAGGTTCCTCACATTTTCTCTTTAAGACTCGAAACATGTGGGAA
Organism: Hippoglossus stenolepis; assembly: GCF_022539355.2. NCBI lineage: Eukaryota > Metazoa > Chordata > Actinopteri > Pleuronectiformes > Pleuronectidae > Hippoglossus > Hippoglossus stenolepis. The sequence goes on along the minus strand of NC_061506.1, from coordinate 686,382 downwards.
CCTGATTTTCTCTCAGCGCAGATCTAAAGACGTAGAATCTGCTCTGAAGCATCGGGCGCCATGTTTAACCACATCAACATAACGATAATAACCTTTATTCATACGAGCAGGTTTAGAGAATTCATTTTAAAACCATCTCTGTCACATGTTCACCTCCACTGGTCATGTGGTGTAAACAGGAAGTAGATTGTCTCCTCCGCAGTCGGTTGCTTAGTTACGAATAATGTGTAGAGAAGTTTTTGATGATGTCACGTTGAAGTCAACTTCCTGGGCGCACAAGTCGGACGTTAAATATCCAAACTGTTGCCAGTTTTCAGAATGAAAAAACAAGTCTCTGATGGCGTAACCATAGCAACAGATACAATGCTCCCTGCACTCTGACGTTTGATGGTTTAAATACATTTACGTGATAATAATTCTTAGTTTTTTTAGTTATTTAATATTTCTAAATTCATTCTTATGTATTTATCACATGTTCACTTGTAGAGTTTTAATTCTAAGAGCTTCACTCTAATGTTGGACTTGAAACCGGCGGCTGGACCGATCCCTGAGGTTCTTCAGGAAGCTGCTGGTTTCAGGCCGGACACAACTCAGCCAGGTCACCCCCTGACTGACAGCTCGGCCTGGTGTCTTTATAGCTGCGGACGAATCAGGGCAACAGGTGTGAGGGGCCGGGAGTGAAGCCTCATGGGAAGCCCCCCCACACACGGTGGAGGTGATATACGAGGCACATAATGGTGGTCTTTCACGCCTGCACTCCTCTGATCTGTCCTCACAAATCATCATTAGTCAGCTCGAACATTTGCCGTTCGCACGTTTAGCCGCTCGGTGATCGGTGTTTGGTGTTCGGTGTTTGTTCTGCGGCCGGAGGTTTGAACGACAACACTCGTCTGTTTCCACGAGGAGCCGGAGAGGACGTGGAGTTTCATGGAGAACAAGGAAACTACTTAATAAGAATAATTATCCATTCAGTTATATCAACGTGCTTTATACTGTTGCTGTCGTTTCCTAAGCTTGAAAGTTACAAACAGAAACTCAGTGTTTAAACTTTAAAGACATCTAATAATAATAATACATTTTATTTCTATAGCGAGATTCACAAGATGCTTCACAAAATATATTATAGGATCAAAGTTAGCAAATCATAGAAAAGCTCGAAATAAAAGAACATTAAAAACAATAAAATGTGAAGTAATTATTGATTTTAATTGATTTTTATAATATAGATAATACTTGTGTTTTGTCCTTATAATAATGATGTAGAATTAATACAATTAAATGTTTAATTATGACTTGTAACTCCTATTTGAATGTGTGATTATATATATTTTACATTTATACTTTATCAGCTTTTTAAACTCTTTTTAAACAGAGTAATGTTAAAGTGTTAATAACACATAAGAGGTGATATTATGATGATGAAGATGATAGATATAGTGCAGAGGACGTGGATGCAGGCGAGTGTCTCTCTCTTTAAGTGAATTGACTCAGAAGCAGCAAGTCAATAGCTCAGTTAGTGTAATTAAGCGTCTCCTCCCACTCCGGCCCGGCGGCTCCTTTCAGGGGCCTCACAATGATTCATTTGAGTATAATGGTCGACAAAGACTTCCTTACAATAAGGTTATTTAAGGGAACTACTTCAGAGCTGAGACCCCCCCCCTCTCATCCCCCCCTCAGCTTTCTGTTGAGTCATTGTTCTGTGTTGATTCTGTCGAGTCATCCCCCGCTCACTTTAAACCACTCGGAGAGAAACATGGACTCTGGTGTTTGTTCAGGAAACACAGTTTAGTTTCCTCCCGTTTCTCTGAATAATTTAATACGTGAACTCAATTTAAAGCTTCATCATAAATGTTTAGTTTTGTTTCTGGAGTCGTTTTAGATTCACCTCCTCTGTTCTTTTAAATAAAGTCCTGTTTCTGTGCAGGGCGGCTGCGGACGCTGACTTCACCGGGGGAAAGCACCAGAAATATCCACGTAAGTTCCTGACACGCTGTAAATGAACCGTACGTTATTCCTTCAGAGGGCCGCGACTCGCAGGAATCAAACGGCGAGCGGCGAGAGGGTTTCCCCCCGCGTCAGGAGAACAAATGGCTCCTCCTCGTAGGTGTCAGGGCTCACAGGGGCGCCGTTTGGCTCATCACCGGATATTACCGGCAGCCACTGTCCCGCTGAATTATTGGAGCCGCTCTTGTCAAGCAAACAAACGACCGTGTCTGGACTCAAAAGGTCACAGCGCAGTGAAATCACAGTCAATTCCTCGCCGCGCCGCCGCTTTCCAAGGGCCACTTGCTGGAATTTATGGTCGGGCCCTGCACCTATTCTCCTTTTGAATAATAGCTATCCCGTAAAAGAAGCCCGGGTCGGTTGCGAGTCGAAAATAGAATGCGGCCTGGACCGAGCGGGGGGGTTGTTTATTGTGCGAGCGGCGAATGCACAAATAGAGGCTAACAGTGACATTTGAATTTATTTATTCGACTTCCAGAGACTTGTTCCTCTTAACTTCAGGGGAAGAGGCAGCAAGAACCCAAATCTACCGACTGAAGATAAAAGCAGAGAGAGAGAGAGAGGACGCTTCCCCACGAGGGACAAAGTGATGAAGACGAAGAGTCTGTCCTCGTCTTCTATTCCTTTGTCTTTTAAATGATTACAAACAGAGTTAAAGTTCAGTTTCTATCCTTCACTCTCTCTGGGCCTGGATGTTCAATATCCTGTGGCTGATCTCACACAACAGCAACCAGATGTGGCGGCGGAGTTCACAGGAGGATCCGGTTTGACCCGGACGGAGGACGCCTCCCACCTGAGCGCCGCACAGAGCCCCGACCCTCTGCTCCTCTTCGTGCAGCAGCAGCACTTACAGGTGAGATGATTTCTCCCTGAACCAACAGACGCATGCAGCTCGGGAAAACTCAGAGGAACAATGAGTCGGACGTTTGTTCTCACACACAGAACCTGCAGAACACGTCAGGAACACGTCAGGAACACGCCAGGAACACGTCAGGCTTCAGTTCACGTCTGAAAACAGCTTTTGTCGATTAATCGAACGGCTGAAAATGTCATGTCAAACTTAGAGATGTACATTTAATATTTTAAACGTTCATGGTTTGAAATGACCGAAAGAGAAATGTTCCATTTAAATTAAATTCCCACTGAGAATAATGTCTGCCTCAGCCGGTCTGACCCGCCACCAGCCGCCGCAGCAGACGTGATTTAAACCTGTGAGGTCGCGGGTTTGATTCCTGCAGTCAGAAGCCTAACACGTGATCCCTGTTCTTGCTGCAGTTGTCTGCCCTCTTCACCACGTGTCCCTCCTCCTCCTCCTCCTCCAGCTCTGCATGCTGGCGGCGTGAAGTCCACGCTGACCGCCGAGGCCCAGCGACCACTTTGATCCCTGACCCCTCGGCCAAATGCTCCGGCTACGGCGCGGCCACTCGCTGTTTTACAGCTGCAGTTTGGAGCCGACGACTTCCTGCTGACGGATCCTTTAATTCCTCGACACCCACAGTGAGTCCTGTTTGTCCCTTTACTCTGTTCTCCCTGCAAACAGCTACAGAACGACCACGGCCTCTCGAATTAGTCCTCATTAAATTCATTATACTTTTCATTAAACACAACAGTTCTCGTGCTGCAGGAAACAGCGTCAGGTTAACTTTTAAAAACATTTCAGTAAAAGGATTTAAAGAAATGATTCGTTCAGAGCTGAGGCCTCTGGTGTGAAATATAGATTTTTACAATAAGTTTCATCTTGATGTCCAGGAAACTACGAAATGAAACGTCAGACGTGTGAACATTGACTTTTCACCGTGTTTAGAACGAGCTTCAAGTTTCTCTGTTTATTTACCGTGACACAAAACAACACTGATTCACAGTTTAGGAGTTTTCTGAGTGTTTCGAGGTGAAATCAGCTTCATGTCATCACGGCTAAAGTGAAGCGTTCAGGGAAACTCCCTGCTGCTCGGAGGCACGGCTGTAGTGTGTGTGTGTGTGTGTGTGTGTGTGTGTGTGTGTGTGTGTGTGTGTGTGTGCGCCTTCAGGGCAAATTCATGACGTGTGTGAACACCTGCAGACAAAAATACTTTGAGTAGAATTTGAATTACACACATCCTGTACTACACTACGACAATATACTACATCAGTGTTTCCCCTCATAGTTCATCCAATCAGCCGTGGTAGTGAGCGTGCACGTGCACACGCATGAGTGTCGCTCTCACGTGCAACAGCTTGTGAGTGACAGGTTCACAGACGACAGAGTGAGAGAGAACTGCACTGAACCTGCAGCTGAAACTTCATGGAGGATTCTGTGGCGTGGACAGTGGAAACAAACAATGACTCTGTTGTTTTTATGAGAAGTGTCAGAAATGTTTTGGTTGATTGTGAAACTGCAGTGAGATGAATTACAAGATGACGGCTGCTGCAGTGGAGATAATTAACTCTGCTGCATTAATATCTGTATTTAAATCTTAATATTAAATCTTAATATTAAAGATCGAAGATTATTACAGAATAAACACAAGTGACAGGATTTAAATCTGTGACTGATGAGAGGGAACTTTACTCATAAAGAGATGAACTCAGACTCCAGCTTCTCAAGGTCTTTACTGTACTTTACTGTACTTTAACTGTTGTACTTTTACTTCATGTGTGAGTAGTTGTATTACATCAAGAACGTGAACACATCAGTAAAAAGAACCTGACGTTATATTATAAATAAACTTCAGCTTCAGATTCCCTGTGAGTAAATAAAGTTCAGAGGAAGTTTTGACTTTGGGACGTTTTCTACGTGTCGGCCCTCAGCTGTCAAACTGCATCAGGGGCCACAGGCTCCTGGGATCAGAGCTAATATCCAGTGACATGGTGGAAACCTGCAGGGGCCCCGTCACTAACAGCGTGTCACAGGCCCTCCGGGGGGGCGGGGGGCCCCGGGATGGAGCCTGTCCCCGGCCCCTGACGGGTACCCTCCCTTCCTGGAGGGAGGGAAGAAGAAGAGGCGAGGGGGCCTCCGGGGGCCAAACGCATTCCTCCTGACCTCCAGGTCTGATTGAGCTCACGGAAAGACGGGGTCGGAGGTGGGGGATTGATTGCTAAAGAATACCACATGGCCCCGCAGGGACGCCACATGCTAAAGGGTTCTGTGCACGGACAAAAAAGAGCAACAGAGCTGTTTTCCCGTTTGTGGCGGCGGACGGTTGATGCGTCTGCGGCCTGGCGGCTTCCACGGCGAGGAAACGACCGAGGCTCTTCATCAAGGAGCAGCCAGGCAGCGCCGGCGCCGCGTGAGGCGGGCGCGGAACACGAGGACGCCATCAGACGAGGAGCTCAGCGGCCTGTGATGACCAAACACAGCCGAGAGACCAGAGGCGCGGTGCTGCAGTGAAGAGCCTCTCCCAGATCTGGGATCATTCGCTTTCACATCGTGTCAAAGTGTCGTCGCCGGCGTCTCTGTGCACAGCGAGGGGCCCCCGTCACATCCTCACACACACACAGACACACACACACACACAGACACACACACAGACTCACACACACGCACTCGGCTGTCAGGCCTGAACGTGGCGTGGCTGCCGTCCCTTCAGGAGTTAATTAACAGATGCATCAAAGCCGATGAGCTCTGTGTACACAGCGGAGAGGAAGAGCCACGGGCCCCCGGTGGCCCCCGGACCTTTGATTTGTCCTGTGTGTGTGTTGCATTAAACACGGCTCTGTTTTCATCATGTGTAATTGCCGCTGCCTGGTCGCTGCTTCCCCCCCGTCAGAGGAAGTTTGTGGTTTGGAAAGTGACCAGAGTTCGTTTCTCTCTGATTTCATGTAACGTTTTTGTGTCGGAACCTTCTGATCCTGGTTTGAACTCCTGATCCACAGAGAACATCTGGAACAGCTGCCAGACACTGAGGGTTTATTTTAAATTCATTACGTCAATCAACTGTCAGATTCTGATTTTTCCTGATGGATAAATAGAAACTTCTCCTCTTTTCATTAAAGCATCTTATTCCTTATTCTGTTTGATTCTCTGGTTCTGGTTTGATTCTATTTCCTCTCGGACGTTTATTCAACAAATTATTCATCCAGACTAATTTATATAAAGATCTTTATCAGGTATATTTAACGGATTAAACCTAAAAACACACAAATTCATGAGTCAATATTTAAAATACGTTTCACTGATAAAATGGAAGTTTGTTTTTTATCCGAGCTTCAGTTTGAAACCTGCAGATATTTATAAGATATAAATATTCACATTAAGGAGAATAAACCTGAACACATGAATTAACCAGTTCAGTAATAAGTGGATTAATTGGATGAACTGTTTCTTTCCTGTTATTCATCTGAACTCGGACTCGGATGTAAACTTTAATTCACCGGAGTCCGATGCACTGTGAGAACTCTTAGTGTGAAAAGCTCCTGGTTCTGCAGGATCCTCTGTGGAACCCTGAAGCCTCTCTTCTCAGCTAGCCCACCAGGAACAACGGCCCCGGGGCCACACGGAGTAATTGGTGTGGACTTGTTGTTTTGTGGGATAAGAGACTTTTGAGTCCTCACAGCAGGACGTCCCACTCACTTCACATTCACACGTAGGGCGCCCTGCGAGCTGCTGCACCTCCTTTCTCCTCCCGGCCCGTCACGTGCACGCTGCAGATGATTCTCCGCTGCGGTCGTTAAACCTGCGGATCATTAACGGACCGGGAGCCACCGGGACGCGGGGGGGGACGGGGGGGTTGTGTGTGAGAGATGACAGCCAGGGAGGAAGGCCGGCCGCTCGGCTCAGGATGAAAGTGACATCCCCATCACAGGTTCTGTGGAAGCCCCCATGTCATGGTGAATAATGTGAGGGGCCCCATTATTCCCTCACACCCCCTGACTGCTGGAACTCTTCATTCTGCACAATGGCAAATGCACTAAAAGTTTTTTTCTGATGCAAATGAATGCAAGCGGCCTTTCACTATTAAAGCTGCTCCTCGGACCGAGAGGGACGTGAGGAGGCTTCGTTCCATTTACACAAAATAACAGATTCAACTCTTTAATCATCAAGAATTAGTTCTAACGTTTTTCTTTGGGAGGAAATAAAACTAAACTTGTTTATTCCTGCTTCTTTTAAAGAAGATTAAAATAAAGGAAATTAAACTTTTAAATCCTGCAAACATCTTCGTTATTTAGGATAAACCCAAAGTTCCTCTTCGCCCGAGCTGCAGAGTTTCAAACGGGTTGGAATCAAAGAGAAGCAACGTTTCTTTACGTCAACACCGAGTTTCTGAACCGGAGATCATCTTTAATATCAGGTTGCAAATTCCTGAGATTCCAGCATCGGTGTGAAAGTCCCAGGAGCTGAAGGAGCTGTGGTTTGTTCTCGATCAGGAGACCCAGGAGTAAGGAACCACACACATCTGAGGAGGACGTGAGGAGATTCAACGAGCAAGTGATGTTTCTAATTGTAAAGAGAATAAAGTCTGAAGTGAAACGGGAGGACCACGGACCCGCCGCAGCTGGGACTCGATCATTAACAGAGTTTATAACAGTTTGTGGAGCACATGGTTCAACTCACCCGAGCGTCCTCCGCGTCCTGAGCGGCTCCTCTTCCTCCTCCTCCTCCTCCTCTTCGTCAGGCGGACCGGGCTTCTCTTCTGTCAGAGGAGAGGAAGAGCATCAGATCCCTCACAGGAAAGTGGAAGAAGAAGAAAGAAAACCATCAAATCCCGTCCGCGGCGCTCGGAGCGCAGCGCGTCAACTTTACACACGTATTCCAGAAAGAGACACGCGTGCGTGCGTGCGTGCTGAGCGCGGGCACGACAAACTCCACGAGGAGGGAAAGTTTCTCTCGTGAACCCGCGACACGCGCCCGAGGAAAAGACGCACGAAGGTCCCGAGAAGTTAGAGGAGGAGGAGAAGAAGATGAGGATCAGTCCACTCCTCCTTCTCTCTCTCTTCTGGTTCTCTATAACTCTAACTCTCTCTCTCTCTCCTGTGTGTGTGTGTCTGTCTCTCTCTCTCTCTCTCTCTCTCTCTCTCTCTCTGTCTCTCTCTCTCTGTCTCTCTCTCTGTCTCTCTGTCTCTCTCTCTCTCTCTCTCTCTCTCTCTCTGTCTCTCTCTCTCTCTCTCTCTCTCTCTCTCTGTCTCTCTCTCTCTGTCTCTTCTCTGTCTCTCTCTCTCTCTCTCTCTCTCTGTCTCTCTCTCTCTGTCTCTCTCTCTCTGTCTCTCTCTCTCTCTCTCTCTCTCTCTGTCTGTCTCTTCTGTCTCTCTCTCTCTCTCTCTCTCTCTCTTTCTGCTCTCTCTCTCTCTCTCTCTCTCTCTCTCTCTCCCTCTCTCTCTCTCTCTCTCTCTCTCTCTGCCTCTCTCTCTCTCTCTCTCTCTCCCTCTCTCTCTCTCTCTCTCTCTCTCTCTCTCTCTCTCTCTCTCTCTCTGTCTCTCTCTCTCTCTCTCTCTCTTTCTCTGTCTGTTTCCTAACTCTCTCTCCCCCTCTTCTTCCTTCTCTCTCTCTCCCCTCTTCTTCCTTCTCTCTCTCTCTCTCTCTCTCCTCTCTCTCTCTCTCTTCTTCCTCCTCACTCTCTCTCTCTCTCTCTCTATCTCTCTCTCTTCTCCCTCTTCTTCCTCCTCTCTCTCTCTCTCTTTTTCTTCTTCCTCTCCTCTCTCTCTCTCTCTCTCTCTTCTCTTCTTCATCTTCTTCCTTCTCCTCTCTCTCTCTCTCTCCTCTCTCTCTTCTTCCTCCTCTCTCTCTCTCTCTCTCTCTCTCTCTCTCTCTTCCTCTTCTTCCTCCTCTCTCTCTCTCTCTCTCTCTCTCTCCTCTTCCTCCTCTTCTTCTTCTTCCTCCTCTCTCTCTCTCTCTTCTTCCTCCTCTCTCTCTCTCTCTCTTCTCTCCTCTTCTTCTTCCTCTTCTCTCCTCTCTCTCTCTCTCTCTCTCTCTCTCTCCTCCTCCTCTTCCTCTTCTTCCTCCTCTCTCTCTCTCTCTCTCTCTCTCTCTCTCCTCTTCTTCCTCCTCTCTCTCTCTCTCTCTCTCTCCTCCTCCTCTTCATCTTCTTCCTCCACTCTCTCTCTTCTCTTCTTCTTCCTCACTCTCTCTCTCTCTCTCTCTCTCTCTCTCTCTCCTCTTCCTCCTCTCAAACCGTTCCCATCATTAAAACCACATGTCCATCTACAGCAGAATATCACGTCCACACAGTTGATCAATAACCTCGTATTGATTATTGATCATAAAATCTGTTGAAGAATCATCTTGGGTGTAAATTTTGAATCGTGTGAATTATCGGTTGTTGGAAATAATTTATTTTCCTTTATCTCAGATTTGTTTTAATGTTTTCCTCTTTTTACAATAACAGCTGATTAAATAATTTGCTCTCGTTGTGTTAAATCCAGTTTTAATGGATCTGAATTATTGATATTCATTCAGTAATTGGCTGATTAATTCCTCCTGATTCGTTTATAACTTTATTTTGATTGTTTCCAGTTTGATATTTGAGATTCATTCACTTTTTATTGCATGAATTAAATAATGTGTGAGAAATGTTTCATAATCACTGGTTTCAGAGATTTAAATTAAAGAGAATGAATCATAAATTCAACTCATGTAGAAGTTAATTAGAATAAAGTTATAATAATATAATTTTGTTTTAAACCTAAATTTAAGTCACATCAATATAACTCATGTATTTATATAATTACAATAAACATATATAATAAAGTTTAATTACAGGTAAATAATAATTAAACTCTGTCCTGAGCTTCACGTGCACGTTCATCATCTGGTTTAAATCTCGTCTCATTTCCAATTGAACACTGACATCTAGTGGCAGCTTCAGTCCACTGCATGCGGACGTCCTGACAGACAGAAAAGAGATGAGGTACAGAAGTTGTGTAGCTGATTTAATGTTGTGTGAATGTGTGTAGATATTGTGTAGCTGTTGTGTTGACTTCTCTGATGATTGACAGCCTCACAAACTTCAGTTATTTACCTGTTACTTGTGGAGACACTTTTTGTTGAGGTGTTTAATGTCCAATCGTTCGCTCTCATATCGTTATCATATAAACAGAAACAGAAATATATGTTGATGTCAATACTTTCTAAAAGGTTTTATAACAAGAAAAGATTTAAGAAGATATTTAAAAAAGAAGCAGTGAATTTAAATGTATTTATTCAGAACATCAGCTTTAATATTTTGTTGAATTGCTCCTGAGTTAAAATGTTCACATACAAGAAAAACATCTACAACGTGTTCTAATCTATGTTCATCAATATAAACCTTTTATATTAATAAATGGTTTTCATTCATAAATTAAAAAACACAGCTGCAGCTGCTTTAAATACATTTAAATATGTATTTGTATTTCATCATCTACAGCTGTAGACTTTAATTTGCATGTTTTCCTCAGTGGCTGAACGAACCTGTGGTGAAGCAAAGTGATCCACTAGCGCCACCTGCTGGTGTGAGGGGGGAGTCTCCTCTCACCAGAAACACTTCAGTTTGATTAAAATAAGTTTTCTGATGAATTCACTCAAAGTCTCAGATGTTGCTTCAGAGTCTGAAGCTGCTGAGACGTGTTAACGAGTCGTTTCTTGAAGAAGAGATGAAGAAGAATTTAAAGATAAGGAACAAGTCTAAAGTTTTCATTTCCTTATCGATCTCTTATTCATCTAATAGTCTTTATGTGCAGATTGTTGCACTTCCACTAATTCAAAATAAACTCATATCTTATCAAATCAACATTAAATAAATGTTTTCATTCTCCTTTACATTCTGAAATCATTTTGTATTTAAAGTCCTACTTTCTGGTTTGTCTTCTGACAAACAGAACGTGAATCATCTGTTCACAGATACAATCTGTGACCCTGAATCTTCAGAGGGAATAAGGAACGTGCAGCAGCTGAAAGCAGAAACGGACCATCTGCAGCCGGGTCATCGACTTTATCAGCGTCAACAATGAAACAAGTGAAATTAAATGAAAATAAAAGACGTAACTTCTATTAGAACTCGTAGAAAACGATGGTATCACCGGTGTCGCCGACATGTGGAAATAATTTCAGCCCAGAGCAATAATAATATTGAATATCTTTTAAAACTGTTGCGTGAGAACAGCTTCCCTCATCTCGCCATCTGACACTGATGACTTCCACAGAGCTGCGTCTGTATCTGTCCCCACTGTGGGAACGAGAGGGGAGTCTGTCTTATTAAGACTTTAACTGCGTCAGAGACAAAGTCCTCAGCTTCAGGTGCAGGAGATCTTCTGTTTCTCATCCTCCAAAGCTTTTCTGACGGGAAACTGCTTCTCAAAGCCTGAGGCCGACGCTGAAACGTCACGTTGGAATCAGACAAAACAAGAAAAATCACTTTTTAAATCAGCAAATTATATGAATAATGATCAGAAACAATGAGAAATGAAAGAAAGAGACAATGAATACATAAATAGAATAACACACAAACTTAAATCAATATAATTAAACATTTTATGATACAGACTAATGAAAATAATAAAGAACAATACATAATATTAGAAATCAAATCATAAACACTAAAATAATGAACTCAGATTAATTAAGATTAATTAGAAATACAAATAAAATACACTCATTCTAATCCAAATAAAAATCGTTATCTTTAACACTCTGGAATAAACTGAGGGGGAAAATAACTGAAGTACGTCAGAGTCTAAGATATGAGCTCGTGTTTTGTGTACTCGTGGTAGTACTCTTAGTTGTGGTAGTACTCTTAGTTGTGGTTGTACTCTTAGTTGTGGTTGTACTCGTGGTTGTACTTGTACCTCGAGTGGGTGTGTTTCAGGATGTGATGGGTTTTCCGAGCCGCTCCACATCTGTGCCACCTCAGCTGTGACTCATCTGCTTTGGTCTTCAGCGAGTCGGCCTCAGAAAACACATGTGGGACGACCCCCGACCTTTAATATCCGCTGAGTTTATTTGCTGCGTCCCCCCCGACCTCCCTCTCCGCCCCGGCTCCGTATTAAATCAGATATGCTCCACCTCCTACCTAATCCCCACTGACCCCAGGTCCTCCTGCGTCTCTGTGCAGCGGCAGAGTCATGTTCACCCTCTGGTCAGAGAAGAGGAGACGAAGAAGAGACTACAGGTTCTCTGAGGTTCTGTAGATCTACTCTGAGGTTCTGCAGATCTACTCTGAGGTTCTATAGATCTACTCTGAGGTTCTGTCTAGAATCAAACCTCAACCTTTCTGAGGAAATCCTCAGAGACACTTTTTAATATCCTTGAATAAACGTCTGTAATTAGATCTTTTCATGTGGTAAAGTTTGATTTATTTGGTCACAAACACCTTCAGCCCTTCATCGTTCTTCATGATGTGAAACTAACAAGTTTTAAACATCACATAGAACCTGTGGCTCTTTCTCAATTAACAATAGATGAGTGTTTGTTTCTCCATTAACCTGCAGGAGACTCGAATCCCTGTCGTCCACCTCCGTCCTGCATTCATCCAAACCAGCCGCTCTGCAGGGCGCCGTGTGTGTCTGTCTGTGTCTCTGTGTGTGTGTGTGTGTGTCTGTGTCTCTGTGTGTGTGTCTGTGTCTCTGTGTGTGTGTGCTCGCTGGCTGCGGGCCAACAGAAGTCAGTCTTTTAGAAACAGCCTGTGTCCTCTGGGACAATGAGTTGGACCGAGTGTCCCTCAGTCTGAAGGAGCTGATGACACAGATTCATTCAGTCGCAGCAGGTCCGAGGACGATGGTCACGAACACGTCTGAGTCGCTCACACACAAACATCTCGTCTCAGAGTTTCTACTGAACTCTCAGGACTTCTGCTCCTTCCTGAATAACACAGAGAATGAAAGTTGATTTATTTCTGCGTTAGAACTTGAAGCTTCTTTACACCTTGATTATATTCATTTTATTCTTTAAAGCAGCTTTATATCACTGATCAACAGTAACAGCGCCCCCTGCAGCCACACCTGCTCATTACTCTGTTTGGCTCCATGTCTGAGCGATGACGTGGTTTTCATGGATCTTTATCTGCTCCGGCGTCTTATCACCGCAGATCTCCTCGTGTTTCCAAGTTGACGTCTTCGTCCTCTACGTGTACGACTCCTCGTCTTCTTCCAGTTCCACGTCCGTCTCGTGTTAGAAACCTCGTCAACACGTCCACTCGCTCACTGGGAAGCTTCCAGACGTGCTCCTGCTGTTTCTCACATGCAGAACCAGAAGTTAAATACATGAACTCAGGATCATGTTTGCATTTAAAGAACCGTGACGACGAGACGGTCACAAATTCAAATGGCTGAAGTCTGCGAGGAGCCGGGGGCCTTTGTGTTTGTGCTTCATTCCTTCATTCTTTGTCTGAGCCTCGTCCTGCTGCTCCGTGATCCGACAGTCTGAAGACAAGAGGTCAATTAGAGGAGCGGCTCCGCCCCCTTCTTCTTCTTACTGTTATTGTCTGTGGACGTTTCCTCCGCTCGTCCGTCTCCTCACTTTGAAAAGGTCCAGCGTGCTCAACGCTTCACCGAGGATCTGCAGACGTTTAACAAGCGGTGAAGTCACTTCCTTCAAGACGTTATTAAAAAGTCTAAAGTTACAAAGCTCTGAAACTCCTTCTCCTCCTCAGGCTGGAGAGAAGTTCACTGCTCAACTGGTTCTTCATCTTTTCTGTGATTCACTTGTGAGTCGTTCTTATAGAAACACTGTTATTGTTTAGAATTATTAATGAACCGATCAATTCCTCCTTCGATGTATCTGCTGCTCGTCCAGAAATCGTACATGTGCTGAGTAACATTCTGAGTTTTCACTTGAATTCCTTGTGATTTAAACAGTTTGAACCCTGAAACGTCCGAGTTGAACTGGTCTCGTGAGTTTAGAGCCGTGAAGCGTTTGTCTAACACGAGGCGGCTGAAGCTGACGTGAGGAAACCATGTTAATCACTAAGTGTGAGTCTGATAAACAGCATTTAGCTGAGAGGAGGTTTGTGTTCTAGTAGATTTCTCCCGTCCTCCCGGTGGTAACGTCCCGGCACTGCGGCCTCCGGCCTCACACATGATCCTGCTCAAGTGTCCTCGAGTTCGACCCGACCTGCTCGGATTGTTCTGTTCGAGAGCGTCGGCCGCATGCAACGCTTAAATCATGTAAATTCCCGTTTGGCTCTGGGGGAACACGAAGACGTGGCTCTGTGCACAAAGCGCCGGCTCCAACGGCCCCTGAGCCGATTGGCAGATAAGTCTCTTTGTGGCTGGCAGCGCCGCAGATGTGTGTTTAGCTCCGTCCGTTCTCATGTCTGACATCGTGTATGGAAGCACTTGTCTCAGCCGACTGGACGCACGTGGCCCTCTTCAAAACCCGGTGACACGCCAACAATGCATGTCAGCGCCGCCGCCGAGGACACGCTGAGCCAAGCCGAGGGAAAGTCACACTCAAGTGATCTGAGAGGAGATGAATGTCAAGTGCAGAGTGGGGTCCCCTCGTGGAGGTCCCGTCACATCTGACCAGGCCGGGGCCCCGTTCTCACAGGGGCCCGTTCGCCTTGCTGCGCCGAAGATTAGTTTCATGTTTAATATGTAAAATACAAAGCTTCATTACAGGAACTAAACTTTCTCAAAAACCGTTTAACTCCAACTTGCTTTAATATATAAGTTTGAGAAGTTTGTTTCCCCTCAGATATAAAATATATCTGTCGAGTCAACAACTTTCTAACCTCGGAGAATAAATCCTGTAAATCTGGTGCCTTCTGAAATGATTCAACCAGACGAGACAAATATGAGAATTCTAAATCTTAAAAACTAGTTTAAATATCGTGATCATCATCTGAAATACGTCAATCGAAAGGAAAGTGACAAACGTGTAACTTTAGCCACTAGGGGGCGTTTAAATCCAGACCATCTCAAAGGGGATCATGGGAGTTGCTGTCGCTACCACCTGATGTTTTATTCTCGTTACAATTAGAAAACGCTAACAGCTAACAGGCTAGCAGCTAAGAGTCGTTTGAAGTTGAAGCACAAAGACGACAACAGGAAACGTCCTGTTGAATTTCAAACATCTAGTATAATGTGAGAACACAAGTCAACAACATATAGAACATTAAATACATTAAATCATATCTTTTAAATGTTGTTGCTGTTCCGTCACCTGATCGACACGTTAGTGCTCGTTACAGGTTTGTACTTTTACGTGTTAGCGTAACTGAGACACGTCTAAATCCAGAAGATCTTGATTATTAGAGAGATCAGTCCTCTGATTACTTTTAATCAGGATCAATGAAGAACCACTGAGCTGTAATTAGAGTCTAACGGTTAATTAACCAGCTCCTCCTCCTCCTCCTCCTGCTCCTCCTCCTCCTCCTCTCACCTGTGTGTTCATACCTGTGTGTGTTTCTTCTTCATGTGTCACACACACACACACCAGCAGTAATCACTGCATTGTGTTGTAATTAGATCCGTGTTCAGACCTTTCATGACGACTTCCCTTCAATCAGGCCTCGTTCTACCAGGACCTGGACTCTGCCGTGTTATTAGCACCATTGTGCCGGCGTGCCGCATGGTGGGCCCTCATTCATCTGGACCCAGGCGGTGAATGGGGGGGGGGATTAGGGCCCCGGGATGAGGAGGTACGGCTCCTTTGTGCTCTGGCGTTGGGAGCGTTGGGAGCGTTGGGATCTGCAGCAGCAGGGCAGCTTCCGCTCATTGATGCTCGTGGAGGGGCCCAGGGGGGCCCAGGGGGGCCCACGGGGGCTGAGGGCCCCCACAGCCAAACCTGCCTGAGGATCCTTACCACCGGGTGTCCCCTGCCTTGTTTCAGTGTCACGGGGCCACACATGAGAGACTGATGATTCTATTATCTTACTGTGATTCATCAAGAGGATGATTCTCACAAGGTCACGTGACGGAAAACAGCCTCTGGGGTTTTAACGAAGATGGAGCAGGAGGTTCAGTCAGAAGGTCACTAGAGAAACGACCAGTACGACCAGTACGACGCTGAGCAGCTTTACTGGAGGAACTGGAGGAACTCATTCTCACAGTTTTCCTAAAGCTCTTCTCGGTGTAACTGGTCGTCAGGCTCGCAGAAAGGTTTCGTAAAGGGTCGTGGTCCTGCAGCGAATCAGGTGTGATGGAGAAACAGACTCACAGTCCAGTTCTCAGGTCGTCGCCTGTTTCCAATGTTCTGCACCTCAGAGGAGCTGAATCCTGACGTTTGTTTGTGTGACACTCAGAGGGCGAGGAAGAGGATGAGGAAGAGGAGAGGATGAGGAAGAGGACCACCTTCCTGCAGTGGGCATCAGTTCTGTGAGATGAGCTCCAGCAGCAGCTTCGGCCACTAGAGGTCAGTAATCAGCTGTGAGCAGGAAACCAGGCTCAGCTCAGATTTAATGACGGAGGACGATGAACTTGGAAACTTCAAACTTTAACTTCTGAACTTGACTTCACAAACGTCCTGGACATTGTCATTAGATTCTTTCATCTCTGAAATGTGCGACAGAAGAAGATAAATTGTTGAAAAAAGATTCTTCAGGCAGATATGAAACATCCTCACATGTAAGAATAAACATAACTTGTCTTTATAAACTGTAAACATCATAAACACGAAGCTGAGCTGCGAGAGAACAACAAAACACACGAGCAACGTTTGAAAATGACAAAATGTCCATCAAGCTGCTTTTCTGGAGCTTTTCTGGAGAATCAGTCAATGGAAGTGTTGGTAACCTAGCAACACTTGGACCTGCTGGGAAATGTCAGTGAACAATGACCTTTGACCTGTTGAACTCTTTCTTCTCCTACCTGAGCGACCCCTAGTGGCAGACGTCTGGAGCTTTGGGAGGAAAATAGTGTTTTTGTCTCTCGATTTCAATTTGTTCTTTTTTTGGAGAGTAAATATTTACGTCTTTGAAGAATTTTAAAATTGCAAATGACCTATAACGACTAAACATGGAGAAGGAACGTGTGTGTGTGTGTGTGTGTGTGTGTGTGTGTGTGTGTGTGTGTGTGGAGGGGAAGGTGGCAGCCTTCACCCCAGGCCACTGTCCCATGTCGGGGGTGTATCACATGGCTGTCTGCCTCATCCATCACTAAGAACGATGTGTGTGTGTGTGTGTGTGTGTGTTGTATGAAATATTCAGCAGACTCTTCTTCACAATCTGCCAGATGTCAACATTTTCTTTTCATTCGGAGGCTGAACTTGTGTTTCTCGTCCCGAACAGCAGATAAATAAACGTGCGCCTCTGTGTGCGGCCGTTACAAGTAACTAATAGTGGAAAGGTCGGAGGTCGGCGGAGGTAATGAAATATCCCTGTGACCCTGGTCAGGTACGATGCTCGTGCGAGGGAGGAAAGAGGAGAAGAGCTGGGCGGAGGTGAAGTGATTTGACAGGAGAGTTCATGATCTCGACTTCTATTCTTCTCTGACTCTGAGGCCTCGCTTCCTGCTGCCGCTGTTCTCGCTGCCGCTCGTTTCTCTCCTCGCTGGATGAATCTTTTATCAGGCCTCCTCAAAATTTGGATAAGTTTAAATATTAATGCTACATATCGCTAACGGTTAGCCGCGGGAGGCGGGGGGGCGGGGCCATGCCCGACCTGCAGGAGGAAACACTAATGTGTTGAACTCAATAACTCACTAAATACAGGCTGGAGATTTCCATCTATAGTTGATGTAAATGTTAGAAAAGAAAACAAAGTACGCGTAGAGAACATTAAACTAATATCTACATGTAAATGATTTTAAATATAGAAAAAAACGCTGACGTCTTCATGTATGTCAGCACTTTAACTTCCATGAATCAATAATAAATATTACAAACAAGGTTTATGTTCTTTGTTGATCTTAGTCCTGATAAATAGTTAAATATCATTAACCCTGTATTTATCATTTATTCATTATCGTTCTTAAATCAACAACACGTCATTTTTCTGTCCCCACGCTGTTTCCTGGTTTTGAGCTCATCACCGTTTCCCGGCTCAGTTTAAAGAGAACAATGAAGAAATAATGACTTTGACTGAACACGATTACAAAAAACATTTGTGTTGCTTCACAACGAGCTGATTCACTTTTAGATTTTAAAAACCATTGTGAAATAAACCACTTCCTGTTACTTCTGGTCATGAATCCTGGAAATAACTGACGACACAAAGTTGTATAAAGCCATCATTCCTCTGAATTTCTGTGAACACCTACGTCCTCCGTCAGTGTCGACGGGTCAGACGCCTCGGGTGCTTCCCCCACGATGACGTACGACTCCGCCGCTGTCAACGTGCCCTCGGGCAAGACACCGAACCCACTGGCGAGCCTGTGGCGCTCCGACTGGCGCCTGCTCCGCTGCCGCCGCGCCATGTTACGGCCTCGCCTTTTGTTCTGGAGACGGGCCGCCGCGAGATCCATGATATTTCCACTCTTTGTTTTCACTGTAACACGACTGGAGGGGGAACGTGAGAAGAGTGTGTGTCTGTGTGTGTCTGTCTGTGTGTGTGTCTGTGTGTGTGTGTGTGTGAGGAAGGAGGACAGTTGTTGTCCTGAGGGAATATTATCGTGTGATATGAGAAGCACATGTTCTCACCTGGACTGAAAAGCGAGTGAAGGCGTCTTTTGACCGAAGTTCAACACGAGGACACTTCTTTAGAATTCCATGTTTTCTGTCCGTCACACTCGTTGTGAACACGATGTCTCAACGAGGCCTCGAGGGAGTCTCTTCAAACTCGGCACCAACGTTCACGTGGATCCAGAGATGAACTGATTCGAATTTGGTGTTGAAAGGTCAAAGGTCACTGGGACCTCATAAAAGCTTGTTGCTTGAATTGATTGGCTGTCTGAAAGATGAACATATTCAAACCTTCCTTCTTGTCTTTGCAGTAAATGGTGACTTCTTGATTGTCGTTGCTGTGGACGAAGCTTTTCCAGGGGCCCCTTCTCAGCTCGGGGCCCCTTCTCAGCTCGGGGCCCCTTCTCAGCTCGGGGCCCCGTTGCCTCCTGAGCAGTTTTACACAATAAATCGATAATAATAACACAATAAGTAGAAATGACAACTGAAGCCACTGAGGAAGAAACTGTATTTCCCTTCACTCCTGACGAGTAGTTGGATGTAATTAGAAGCAGGTGTCTGTGAATATTAAAAATTAGATATTAATTTCTTCCAAATGGAGAAACAAGCAGCAGATGCAGTAAAATACTTCAGATAGTTTCCAGAACAAACCAGAGAAAGACAAATGGGAATTACATCTCATTCTGTAAATATTACGGCTCCAGATTCATAAAGTCCTGTTTGTACAGATGGATTTGAGTTGATTAGAAGAGTTGTTGTGTGTGTGAGTGTTTGAGGATCCGACTCTGACACGAAGAGAAACCGCAGAGCAGCTTAAATCCTAAATCGACATTGTTACAAGCAATTTGTGAAGGTCGGAGGTCGCTTCGACAACAGATGACGTGTGACCCTGAAGCCGCCGCGAGGAAGAGGAGAATGCGACGAGTGAGGAAAAGATTTATTGCAGCTCCGACCAGAGGGACTGGGGAGAGTTAATATGGAAATAATTAGGGAAGACTGGCAGCAGACCAAGTCCGCTTTCTGCTGCCCGCAAATATTTCGTCTCTGAAGTTCGTCCTCAGCCGCCGCAGCTCGGAGCCGGATGACAAACCAGCAGCTTCTGGTCGGCGCTGACGTCTCTGTGAAGAATCCTGACAAGTACTCGCAGAAGTTTCCGACAGAACGTTTCCCCTTTGATTTCTCGTGAAGCGCTCGAACGCGGACCTCGCCGCTGAGTCATGTGTTCCGTCCAAATAAAGACGCTTCATAAACACACAGGGCCGCGATTACAGATCATCTTTATCTGGGACACTTGACCCCGCAGCTGTCCTGTTAGCAGCTCGCCGTCTGAGCCGTGTGATTCGCTTCCTCTGCATTCCAGCCGCAGAGAGGAATCTCCGTCTGAGTAATACCGGCCAATAAAGTGCGGCGCACATGTTTGTGTAAGGAGAGAGGCACCGGCATCATCCATCCACCTGGACGTCTGCAGCAGTTGGCCGCGTGCAGGCTCCGGCGGGGGAACGTGTCTGTTCCAGGCTCCAGATGCGTCCGACCCGGCTCCATAATTCAGCACAGGCCTCGCAGATCGAGGCATTTCCTCTGAACCCCCCCTGACATCCATCCCAACTTTCATTAAAGCCCCGATGTAGCAGAGCGCTCGGACGCTGCCGGCCGAGTCGCCCGGCGGTGGCGTTTTTGGGTTTGACATGTGCTCGCGTCTGCAGGGCCAGGCTGGAATCCCTCGCCATCTGGGGTCGAGGAAATGAGGCAGCGGGACCCCGAGCTGACAAAGGATTGTAATAAGCACGGAGGCCGTACACAACGCCGACGTAGAGGAGGCATATTGTCTCCTAACACAAACAAATCAAACCAATAATGAGCCTTTGATTTTCAGCCTGAAGATAAAGAACTGAAGGAAACTAAAGGATCGTGGGTGTAATGAGCATTTCAGCCTGTGGGGGACGCTATCAGAGCTTTGGACGGTTGTGTTGACGTCTTTGTGGAGGAGTGAAGGTGTGTGTGTGTGTTTGTGTGTGTGTGTGTGTGTGGAGGGAAAGGTCAGTGCGTTTCCTTTGTGTTTCCTCTCCCCTCATCTTTTTCTTCTGTTCCCACGCCGCGGCTGATGAATCACAATCACGCCGCCTCACTTTGAACTTGAGCGCCAGGCGGCCGGCCCTCTCGCCCTCTCTCTCAGATGCATTTGATGACAAGCGGCGCTCCGTTGCGTCCGAGACGCGGCGCTCTGACTTGTCATCGACGTCTGGCCGGCGGCCCGCCCTGTCGCTTCGTTCAGCCGGCGGCAGACGTGCGGCCTGCAGCTTCCTGATTGGTGGCTTCGTGCTCCGGGCCTAAAGGTCACAGCAGCATTTTTTCAGAGCGGCGATAAGCTGCCGTTTGACCTTATCACTGCAGCGGCTTAGACTGAGCTTTGTGACATATGATATGAAAGCTGCGGGATGAAAGAGTCTCCTGGACGCGTCAGAGCCTCCGTTCACCACAACAACGTATACATTACATCACCTGCGGAGCCGAGGTGACGGCTCCTGCACGGACGCTGCACTAATCCTCAGCTTCTCCCAAAAGGCTCACCCCATCCAAACCCGGAGGCTCAAGAAGGATCTGAGAAGTCAACACGGATAAAGTCCAGCAGACTCGTTAATATCACGACGTCTCACATCAAGATCCATGAGTCCTCCTCTTGAGGAATCAGTTCAAACGTCTCAGTAACAGTTTGGATTCACACTGAAATGTTGAGAAAGTTTCTTCTGCCTTTCGGAAACTGAAGCTCTGAGCTCCAGGAAGTGACAGAAAGAAAGACATCACGGGTCAAGAGGGCGAATTGGACTTTCTCCGGGTGTCGGGGGGGACGAGCCGCTGCTCCTTCACGTCCAAAGGACCCAACTGGGCGCCATCCGTTGGAGCTTTTCCAGACACGCCCAGTTCTGCAGAGACCAGGAATGTGCAGAAGATCCCATGAGGAACGTCCCTGATCCTCCAGGAGGAAAGTGTGGACGAGGGCCGTCTGGACCCTGCAGCCTCGGCGACTGCTGAACTGAACCCAGATCAGTTCCACCTCCCACAGTTTAACGACGCGTCACATTGCTTCACTTTACTGCAGCAGGTCAGAACTTAACGGCTGCACGTGGAGCAGCTTGTTTATGAGTCTGTCGTTGTTTTCAGGGCAGAGCGACCTGTGATCGGAGGAAGCGCTTCAGCAGGAAACCACACAACGAGCTGCTCAGCGTGTCTGTGTGTACATTAGAATATCATCCGTGGACAGGTTCCCACTGACGTCCTGTCCTGCAGCTCCACATCTGGACTGATATCAACCTGACGTCCGCCTGGGACGACTCAATCGGGTTCTGGATCAGGAAGCAGCAGCTCAGCTCGAAGATGAGTGTTCTGCAGGAGGAGGGAGGAAGAGACGGATTCTGGGACAGCGTCAGGACCTTGTGAAGTGTAAACAGGTGAAGAGCTGCAGGGACGAACCTGGATCCAGAGAAACCACGACTCGTTATCAGGAACAGGCTTAATATGTAGATCTTCATACTTGGTGCACATCTCATATCAGATTCTGCAGCTCCATTCATTTTACATGGAAATGACAGTGAAGACCTATATTTAATTATCCAGGTGCTTGAATCCCAAACTCCTTCTTTCATTGTTTGCATCTTGTTGTAACTGGTTTCCTGAAGTTGAGTTCAAAAGGTCAAAGGTCATTGAGGCGATGGAGAACACCACACTTCATGTTCGGAGCTCGCTGCAAAATACAAAACGTCCAATAAAACCCTGCAGAAAACTGCTCCTCGCCACAATGAGCCTTTACGACGGCTTTTAAACGCCGTGAAGCACAGACACCGAGGGATCGCGTTTCAAAACCAGCAGCTTCTTCTGCTCGCGCTCCGACTTTCATGTCTGGACGCCACTCAAGTCCACGTCCAAGGCTGCGGCGGGAGGTGTCCAAACAAGCCTGAGTAACCTGAGAGCGCTGACCTGGGCGGCGGGCTGTATCGAGGGGGATCAGCCCTCATCGGGCGGGGTTATCGCTCCACATCTCTGGACCTTTCCAGCCCACTCCGCCTCTGCTTGACCCCCGACCTCGCTGCAGCGCTTCATGTGCCGACGCTGTCCTCGCTCTGCTCTCCGTGTGTGTGTGTGTGTGTGTGTGTGCGTGTGTGTGTGTGTGTGTCAGAATCCCAGACAAGGTGTGTGAGCATCAGATAAGAGCGTCCAGGGTGTGTGTGTGTTTTGTGTGTTAGATAAGGCCATTCAGGCTGTGTGTGTGTGTGTGTGTGTGGTGGATGCCGCACTGCGAGTAGATGGTGATTCAACCTCTGACTAAATGTGTAATATCATCAAAATGAAACACAAACATGTGAGTTTCTGGATGTTTTAATAGATTAAACTCATGAAATACACAAACTAACCCTTGAAAATACACATCAGGATAAAAGTTATTCAGAAACATAAGCACAGATCATAATGAGACATTTCTCCATTAAAAAGAGGAGAAAGTTCAGTAAACTGTTGATAATAACTCTCCACGAACAAACTGTTCAGAATTCCTCAGGTTTTAATAGTTTCCTGCTGAACGTTGGAGATAAACTCTGGTTGTTAATAACTCCTGAGTGTTTCTAACTGATCTCAGTTCAGCTTCACTCTTCAGCTGCAGCTGGTTGTGACAGTTGAAGCTGACTCTCAGTCAGTTCCTCTCACAGGAGATGGAACCCACTCAGCAGAGTCACAGAGAACAGACGTTCAGGGAGAGAAGGAGGAAACTTTCTCCTTGTTCACACTCACACATCACGTTTATTTTTATGCTGCTATTTAAACTTTTACTGTCCAAGAGCTGCTTCTATTTCTGTTCGGGCCCGGAGGAAGTTTCATTATATAACAATGGCTGAAGGTCTTGGCGAGCGGGCGCCACCTGCTGCCGGCGAGAAACCGCGTCCAGCACCAGACAGGAATCACAAGTATCATCTGTGAAGTTCTTCCTCTGATGCAGAACCTGCTGAAGTATAAAATCAGCTGTTCTCAAAGTGAGAAAATGGAAAAATGCGTCGCTGACCTCAGTTGTTAATGTTGAAGCTGCAGAAACTCTTCAGATTCAGTCTGAGCTCGTCAGAGTCCTTCCCCCCCGACACTGGATCGGCTCCCCTGAGTTTACTGGATTTTTATGTCCTCCCATTGGCTCTTTATGATCATTTTTACGGGAATAGAAAACCTCTCCCTCTGCTTATTTTACCCACGACCCTCTGTGACCTCCCCTCGCCGTGCAGGAGTCGTCCGGCCGACGGCCGCCGGCGCTCGCAGCGCGCCTCCCGGGAGGGCTGGCAGGGACTCACAGAGCCGCCTGTCACAATGTTGATGCTAAACGTACAAATGTTCGGCTGCAAAGTGACTTTAAAAGGGAAACATGTGTTTGGGCCCAGGCAGGAATGATGAGGTGGCGCAGATGTGCAGAT
Source organism: Hippoglossus stenolepis (assembly GCF_022539355.2). Classification (NCBI taxonomy): domain Eukaryota; kingdom Metazoa; phylum Chordata; class Actinopteri; order Pleuronectiformes; family Pleuronectidae; genus Hippoglossus; species Hippoglossus stenolepis. Next base: position 662,490 of record NC_061506.1, on the reverse strand, counting down.
GCACTCAGCTCGACGAGGACACAAGCGTCCAGCGTAAGAATGTCAAGTATTTTCTTTGGCTTCGCCGGACGCTGTAAACAGAGCGGGGTTCGGCGTGTCGATGCCCGGGAGCTGCAGCGTTTCAGAGCTGCTGCGCTCCACCTTCTGCTTTTTAAGCGTTCGGGCTGAAGCTGCTCTCAGGTCAGCTCGGAGCGAGCGCTCGATTACAATCCCAGCTGCGGAGCGAGGATACGAGAGGAGGACGTGTGGATGCAGGTTTCTGAGCTGCTGACGCAACCAGACGGAGAAACTGAATTTCACTGACGACGAGGATCTGAGATTCAAAACGTTCTTAGAAATGAAAAGTCTGAAAAACAAAAGGAAAAAACCCACCACAGCTCATTTCATGACCTTTTTAATGCAAGTTGGATAAAACTGCGTCCACACACGTTATAGCTTTAAACCTCATCACTGTTGCTATGGTTACGCCTGGCGTTGCTCCTACTTGTCTCCATCGCTGTTCCTCGTTCATCGTATTTTCTGTAACTAAGCAACCATGAGACAATCTACTTCCTGTTTACACCACATGACCAGTGAGGGTTATTACTGATACTCAGATAAAACGCGACAGAGGCTGTTTTAGTTTGAAAATGAAATCCTGCAGCCTCAGTTGTTTCTAATATTTTCATAATGTCCTCAATCTTCAAACGTGTCCTCAGATTGTTTCACTTGTCCAAAGAAAATAATCTTTAACGTGAGAAGGGGAGAAATTACCTGTTAATATGGACGTTATTGCATTGAAACACGATATCTCCGTCTTATTAACTATAGGTTCTGTCTATTATTCAACCCTAAATGTTGTCTTTTAATAAAGCCAAGTGAAACAAACCAGCAGCATCACTTCTCGCTGCTCCTCCTGATCGTCTGAGTGTCTGGAAACAAGAGGAAGATTTACTACCTGAGTTTGTTGAAAACTTCTAAACCCTCTGAGCTCCACTCTGACGCTGATGGATGATCTGTGACGTAAAAGACAACATGTTGAAATCATGTTTTCACAAGTTAAAAACATGGTTTTATGTGATAGGTTGACACCCGAGAGTAAATATAGATGATTAATGGATGAATGAAACCTGTAGATGCAGATGTCATAGATTTATTTAACTTGTTTTAAGGAAGAAACATTCAAAGTAGACAAATAGATTTATTCAGTCAAACCGTCATGTGTCGCTGAGGACAGATCTCAACACAAATCTGTCAGTGACACGGAGACAACCACTAAAACCTTGTGTTGCTCAGAGCCGAGGTTTGAGATGAAGAATACAGGAAGATGAAAAGAATGCGTCCTGCGTTTCCTCCTGAACAGCGAGTTCCCTGACAAGGTGAAAAGGTCATTTTTCATTTGCCTGAGGTCAGGGCAGCGCGGCCGAGGCCACTTGTCTCACACGACTTCCCACTCCATCAAATCAGCTGCGCTCGTTGAGTTCAGTGTTCCAGAGTTGACACGACGGTTTGAAGTGGGGGGGCCAGAGGCCGCAGGACGGCGGGTCGGGCTCGCTGGGCTTTGAGGTCTGGGCGTCGGGGTCTGAGAGGTGGGATTAAATGAAGGGTCGGAGCCGCGCTGGGGGGTTGAGGTGGACTTGAGAGCGTCTGCTTGCCTCTTGAGCGGCGGGCAGCTGCAGCAGGAGGAATTCCTCCTGCTGCAGCCGTCATGCAGCACCTCCTCAAACCGGACGGGAGGATTGCGAGCAGCACGCCCGGGCCTCCGCCTCGGCCCGGCCCGGAGAGGGACCGGCTTCTTGCCACGACTCACCCCATGGATCACTTTTAACGGCGCCGCTGACAAGGGGTCAGGCCCACGAGCAGTTAGAGCTCCGAGATGTGTGTGATGTGGCTGCTGCACATGTCAGGAGAAGAAGAAAGCTCCCGTACTTCCTGCTTCCTCTGTGTTCCTCTGGATGTAAAGAAACACAGTTCTCTGGTTTCTTCTCTTTATGATGACGTTGCAATTTCCTGGTTTTAACAACACACCAGTGAAACACTTTTCAATCATCTTTGTTGCTGTATTTTAACTTCCTGTGGCCGTGAGCTTTTCTCCCAGCAGAACCAGTTCAGTCCTCGGTGTGTGCTCCCAGAGATGTTGCAGACCGATGACCCAGCTGCGGCGGTGAACCCGCACCTTGTGTCTTGCTCAGTGGCAGGCGGCAGGTTTCTCTGAGGTCGGGATCACGCAGCTCAGCTCAGGATTTACTGCGTGTTTCCACAAACTGTAACGTTTACCGGGGATTTGAGATGCTAATCAGTGTTTACGCTAGAGAGAGAGAGAGAGAGAGAGAGAGAGAGAGAGAGGGGGGGAGAGAGAGGGAGAGAGAGAGAGAGACGGAGAGGCAGAGAGAGACAGAGAGAGAGAGAGAGAGAGAGAGGGAGAGAGAGAGAGACAGAGAGAGAGAGAGAGAGAGAGAGAGAGAGAGACAGAGAGAGAGAGAGACGGAGAGAGAGAGAGAGAGAGACAGAGAGAGCGAGAGACAGAGAGAGAGAGGGAGAGAGAGAGAGAGACAGAGAGAGAGACAGAGAGAGACAGAGAGAGAGACAGAGACAGAGAGAGAGAGAGAGGGACGGAGAGAGAGAGAGAGAGAGGGACGGAGAGAGAGAGAGAGAGACAGAGAGAGAGAGAGAGGGACGGAGAGAGAGAGAGAGACAGAGAGAGAGAGAGAGAGGGCAGAGAGAGAGGAGAGAGAGAGACAGAGAGAGAGAGAGACAGAGGACAGAGAGAGACAGAGAGAGAGAGACAGAGAGAGAGAGAGAGAGAGAGAGAGACAGAGAGAGAGAGGTGATACAACTTTTCACAGTCGACTTTCTCGCAGCCTAATGGGATTCCTCCAGATTTACCCTCACTAAGCCCGTGAGACCGAGTTCGGGGCCTGAAGTGACTCGGCTGACGACCAGAGGAGGAAACAAAGAACCAGTGAAACATCAGATTATCTTCGTCAGCTTCAAAACACTGAATGAAGAGTTTAAAACAAACCGTCACTTATCTTCTCAATCGATGGATTTACAGGAAGTCAGGAACATCTGATCCAACCACCTGATGTTTATTAACACAGACGTTCTGCAGTGACGTGTAAGAACAAGTCGTGATTTCAAGAAACGAGAAAAAGACATTTCCTCTTTTAACACTGGATGTTTTCTTTCCTCCTCTTCCTCCTCATCTTCCTCTGTCCCCTTCTCCCTCATCTCTCCCTCTTCTTCTCCTCTCCTTTTATCTTCCTCCTCTGTGTGCAGTGCTACCGGAGGCCTTGCGTCTCCTCCTCATCTTCATCCCCGCTGCTTCTCTTCATCCTCCTCATCCTTTCTCTTCCCTGGTACCACCTCCTCCTCCTCCTCTCTACCTTGATGTCCTCTCCTCTACTTGCACCTTCCTCTCCTTACCTCCTTTTCTTCATCCCTCTTTCCTCCTCCTCTCTACCTTTCTCCTTTCTTCTTCTCACTTCCTCCTCTTAGTTTCTCCTCTCTTCCCTGCACCACCACCCCCTCATCTTCCTCTCTTCACCAACTCCTCATCTTCATCCTCTCTACTTCTTCCAACCCTCCTCATCTTCTCTCTTCTTCCTCTGTCATCTCTACTTCATTAGTTCCTCCTCTTCCCTGCATCATCTCATCCTCCTCTTCCTCTCTTCACCTCCTCCTCTTCCTCATCTTCTCCCCCTCCTTCTTTCTCTTTTCTCCATCCTTCTTTCGTCTTCCTGCTTGTCTACACCTCCTTCTCTCCACCTTGTTCTCCTCTCCTCTCACCTCCTCCTCTTCGTCATTTCCTCCTCTCTTCCCTGCACCACCTCCTCCACATCATCTTCATCCTCTCGGCTTCTTCTCACCCTCCATCTTCTCCTTCCTCCTTCTCTCCACCTGGATCATTACTATTCACCTGCATCATATTTTAAATGTTATATAAACTCATCTTCTGTCCTTAATTGGATTTTTGAGGAAATTGATAGAGAAAAATTCAATAAAATGAATGAAGTCAAACCACTGAAGAGACAAATGAACAAAGTAATGACAATGAAAAACAAACAGTGAGGAGGAGGAGGGGGGGGCAGTGTTTGTAGAAGAGGAGTAAGGAGGCGGGGGCTTCTTCTTTGATGAATTGGTCCAGGGGTCAAGTTCACGAGGTTGGCGTGCGTAGAAATCCGTGAAGCTTATCTCTCTAAAGAGAGACGACGCAGATAGAGGGGGCACTGTGCGTCCATCTGGTACAGAGGGCGGGGGCAGAGGGAGGAGGAAGTGATAGATTCTGTAATCAGGTGAATTTAAAACTTTAACATTCAGGAAGTTCTTCTCCAAACATTAAAACAATAATAAAGATTCATAGTGAAAATAGTGAAAAAGAGGAACTGAAATTCACGTTTATTTTCTCTATTAATTCCTTATTTCATTTCACGTTGTGTTAAAAACAGGACATGAAAGCAAACATTTCTAAACTCTCGGAGGTTTGTGTTGTGTTTTGTGCGTCATCCTGCGACGTGTGTGTAACTTTCCTGATGGTGTGGATGTAGATTCTCAGATGAAGTAACAGAGTTCATGTGTCACTGCCGAGTGTGTGTGAGTGTGTGTGTGTGTGTGTGTGTGTGTGTGTGTGTGTGTGACCAGGAGGTTTTTCCATTTGTGCAGTCAAACAGTTTTGTGTTATTCAGGATGAATCATATCATTAGTTTGCAGAACTCAGTGTGTGATCGTTCCTTTTCATGTTCTCGTGTTTCGACTCTGAACAGTTTAGTGTAACTTTGACTTTTAGGTTTCCCAGCATCCGTTCTGCTGAAGTTCCCCTGAGCAGGACACTCAACCCCCCACCGGTTCAGGTCCTGACCTGTGACCTGTGACCTCCGACCCCCCTGCAGGAGACAGGACCTCACAGTGCAGCCCCTCCACTCTGAGAGCTTATGTTTCATTTACAGTCTGAAGTCTTCTAGATGTCTCATCCTTACTTAGTTACTTCATTGGACAAAGTAATCAGTTCCTCTTCTGGTTCCCTGAACATCAGTCGAGCTTCATCTTTCCGTCTTTGTGAAACGATCTCTCATCGTCTGAACCGTGCGGTTTGATATTGATGCTGTCGGACGCCCTTCCTCCTCGGTGACGGGTCACATGACGTTCAGATGATCAGATGATTGTCTTGATGTGCAGCGTCTCCTGACGGGGGGGAGACCACAGCTCGGTTTGAGGCGGCGGACGCTAACCGAGTCCAGCTGCGCCGCTCACGCAGCCGCACGGTGTCAAAGACAAATTGAATCCTCCTCGTCTGAGTGCGGCGCTCAGCGCTGCGGCGTGGCAGCCTCGCAGGAGATGAACCGCAGCTCTGAGTGAATGATGGATGAGGCTTCTTCTCTCAGCAGGTTGAGTTATAGAGAAGAAGAATGGTTTTTAAAGTGGTTCTTTAAAGGTCATGTTTCTTCACCTCCTCAACCACGTGGACGTTTGTCTCGTTCAGTTCAGTGAGTCCAAACGAAACCCTGTCACAGTTTCATATAAACAGAACCAATCCAGAGGGGGAACGTATCCCTCCGCCCAACAGGGTCGTCTCGTTCCTATAGAAGAAAATCAACAGGAAGTGTCTGAAGACCTAAATCATTCATTTCTTATCAAACATGAAAACTAATTAAACGTTATAACCTGATGAGCCCTGAAAGTGCAGTGAATGTCCATCTCTTAGAATCCTCCTGCTCCAGTGTCCGTCCAGTGTCCAGCTCACGCTCCATGTTTGGACTTTGACCTTGAGCGTCCTCGCTGTCCTGCCGTCCTCTGCGTGTCTCCCTCACACGCTCTCGAGGTTTCTGAGGTTCGAGAGGGAGGCTCATACGTCCCTGTCTGTGTTTCTGTCCCCGTGGAGACGAGGATCTAATGGGATCCAGTCCGTGGCCGTGGAGGAGCAGCGACACCATTACCGAGCTCTCACAGAGGACGTTTGATGGTTTTCCTGGTGCAGGGAGGGGAGCGGGCTTCAAACATGTGGCCAACGTGTGGCTTGAACTCTCTCTGAACCCCCCTTGCCACCGCGCCACTGCATGGGAGTCATTAGCCAACGTTCAGAGAGGCGGCGGGAGGGTGTTTACGTCGCTGGCGTGCAGCGGGACGCTGCGGTGTGTGAACATGGACGGAACATGAGGGTTTTGGCGACTTCAAAGACGTCCGAGCGGGTTTGCCGGTGTTTTCCTGCCGTTTGGAGGCTGATGGACGAGGCAGCGGCTGCGGCTGCGGCAGCTGCAAACCACCAGCGTCAAATCAAACCACTGCTCATTTATTTTAGTGCTTTCTTATTTATTTTAAAGGCTTCAAGGAGAATTAGGCTTTTTTACAACTTGGGTTTTATGTCTTTTGATGATTTTCCCTCTTGATCTGACGTCGTGTTTCTTTATATAAATCAGTCCCGTTGCTTTTAAATTATCATCATGTGGATTTTAAATCTTCAAAATAACAACATAACAACGTTTACTCCAGAAAGATACAGAAATATAAATAACCTCATCAGCAAAACCACCGAATGACTTTTAACAAAATACACACTTTGGTTCTAACCCACAGTGAAATAGTTTAATTCTAATCCTTTCATTTCGAGCAGCCCACGTCATTCTAACCTCATTTTACTAAACACAACATTTAAATCTGTTCCGTCTTTTCCTGTCTCCACTTACTGACGACTTTTCACAAGTCTGGCGTTACCATAGAAACAGTGACGAGGTCGGTAATAGAAGGAAATCGTAACTTTCTTTAAATGAAGAGAAAAGGATCATTATTAAAGATCTAGATGTTTCAGATCCTGGATGTTTTTATGAATCTGATATGAAACCAATCAGCAGGTGGAACAGGTCGTTAACGCTCAGTGGTTTAATTACAGCTTCAAGCAGAGGCTCCTCCTCTCGATCGTCCTGTTTCCTGCGTCTGAGTCAAACCTGACGAAGCAGAATCTAGGTTAAGTTGTTTGTGTTTTTCCTCGTTCAGTTTCCTCCCTTTTGTTTTCATTCGCGCCGCTAATCGATTTACGCTAATCAGCTAATGAATCGTTTAATCCACCAACAGATTACATGAGGCTGGCGGGGAGGCAGCCGCTGTCACCGCTCCATCGTGATGTGACGACTCACTCGTCTGCTTCACGGCGACGTCTCCTCCAGACGAGTCGCAGGAGCGGGACGCCGCTCGCCGCTCGCCGCCAGACGCCTCACCGCTGATTCAGAAGAAGAAATGGAATCGTAACTGTGAGCGGAGATGTGAAACCCGGCAGTAATCGTCCTGCAGCGCAGACAGCTGGCACGTCTGATCCCCACAGATTGGTTTTAGTGGCACAAACAAAGCTGATTAGCACCATGCCGCTAGTCCCGCTAACCTGTCACAGACACCAGAGCCCTCGGGACGCCGCGTCACCGTGCGCGAGGACGCACGTGTAAATATATATAAATATATTTCACCTCTGTTTTCATGTCCGTCCCTCAGGTTTCCACAGACGCAGCTTCGCCAGCGCTGGTTTTCCACTTGAACCCGTCCTCGCCGTTCGTCCGCTTGCCGCCAAAAGGGCGTCTCGTAATGAG
>NC_061506.1:340172-350172 GCF_022539355.2 Hippoglossus stenolepis | reverse complement strand
TCCAGTAAAAGTCTTGCAACTCCACAAGTGAAGTTTTTGTGGAAAATGATGAATTCACTCTGTAGGTTGTTGTTTCTTTATTTGTAGTTTTGTGTATTTGTTGTTTTTGTCAGTTTTGTGTGTTTCCAGGTTCAAACTGGATAAATGGACAGAGCTGAAATCTGACGTAAGATTCAACGTCGTCCTTCAGGTTCACAACTTCTCAAACATCCGAGGTTTCTCAGTCTGCGATTGGTTGTCGCTGCTGTTAAATGTCAGACGGCAGATTTGTCAGATTAACACCGAGCTGACATGTCATCACTGGAGGGAAGACGGGATTCAAACCTGCGGGTCAGGGTCTACGGTTACACTCAGAGACAGCAGCTGCAGCGTGGTCCCTTTGTGTGGCGGCTCAGTGTGACGAGGACGGATCTGCTCGGGTTTATCTGGTTTCACAGTGACGATGATTCTGGAAACGGTTCAGTGTTCATCCTGACTCCTCGTGTTCTGTCAGAGCTCCACCTCTGAAACCATCAAGTGTTCCGCTTCTTCTCGGGCTCCATGTTGCACAGGCTCCTTTTGTCTCTTTAGCACCATGTGTGCACCAGAACTCTGAAGCTCTACACGAGTCACAGATCATCTGAAACTGTTTATTCATCAATCCTCCTTTTCTAAGTGTTTCTTTGACCAGGAGTCACTTTTTGAGGCTCTAGATCCAAACAAGGCTCCTTTTAAAGCTCGGTGCTGCTCGTCTCTTCTGAAGACATTCAAGTTCCCTGTTCACCTGGAGCCTCTCGACGTCCACGTGACGCTCATCATTAGATCTGTCGCACCTTCATGTTCTGGAGTCACATATTTTACAGGCATGTTGAACTCAGTGTGTTTGTAGATTATTTATCATTTATAAAATGTTTGTTCTGCTTCAGTCGTTTCTCGTCAAATCGTCTGAAGAGGTTTTCTTTGTTTTTCTAATGGAGCAGATTGAGGAGGTAAATATAAACCCATTAGACCACAGTGACAGCCTTGAACGTCCATTCAATCCATTATACACACTCACAGACACACACAGACACACACACAGACACACACACACACACACACACACACACACACACACACACACACACACACACTGGGATGTTTAGGAGAAACGAGGTAATGGAGGATAAAGCTAAAGTCTGAACATCTGAACGACACAAGAGGAAGCACTTTATCTTTATTCACCTGCTGCAGTCGTCACATTCACTGAGTCACAGCTTCACTCTCTTAATTACAATATCTATCAGATTCTATATATGTCTCTGAAAACATCAGATCCACATCATCATCAAAATATTCACATAAATAAAGTTATTTATTATTTATTAACACTGTTTATCAGCAGCAAAGGAAACTGATGTACTATACTATACTGTTTAGAATAACACACACACAATTACTGGTGACAAGGACTTAGGGGGCGGGGCGGGGGAGAGAGACCTCCCGACCTGCGGGGGAGAGAGACCTCCCGACCTGCGGGGGGAGAGAGAGACCTCCCGACCTGATGTGTGGTTGTTTGTTCAATCAGTGTATTTATTTGACAGCGTATCTGTGAACTAACAGATAATATTATTTATTTCACATGTATTTATTGAATGCTAATTGATGTCTATGTGCACGTGGCAGCTGTGACACGTGTTTTTTAATTGTTGTGTGAATAAAGTTTCTGTCTCATGGAGGAAGATCAGATTTTAAACAGTTATTTATGTATTGAACAGATATTATTTCTGTGTGATCAGTAAATTCAGCTTTAATTTAATTTAATTTAATTCTGTGAATCTTTAATTAACCACAAACTCATCGCACCTGCGTCTCAAACAACCCGCTCTGATTGGAGTCTGCTCCACCAATCAGAGGCGAGGACCGCTCAGCGCCGGATCCTTCAACCAATCAGCGCTCGCTGTGCTGCTGTTTGTGGAGAGCGGAAGTGACGGAGGAAACACGTGATGAAGAAAAGATGAAGAAAAGATGAAGAAACGAGTAAAAACCGAGAAACTGACGAACGAGTCCAGACTTCGGTTCAGCGGCGAAGTGACGAAGTTCATCCTGGACGAGTTTGGACGTGGAAACCAAACCGAACCAAACTGAACCAAACCGAACCGAACTAAACCAAACTAAACCACCTGACAGGTAACTGCGAGCTAGCGTTAGCATTAGCATTAGCATTAGCGTTAGCGTTAGCCGAGTGGCGTGGTTTCACTTTCAGGATGTTATAGGTTTAAATCTCCATATGTTTAACTCTTTATATGTTTAACTCTCTATATATATTTAATGTTTGTATTCACTTATTCACACTTTGGATTTGTTGAATATTTATCGTGTAAATGTAATTTAGTCTTTTAAAGATGAGAATTCTAACATTAACTTCATTTATACATATTAATATGTTCATATAAATGCAGAATGCTAAACTTAATACAAGTATTCATATATTAGTATATTAATATCTAGACTCTACAGCTTAAAGGAAAGTAATGAAACTGTACAAACAGGAACACAATTATTTAGTGTTGTCTATGATTGTATTTATTGAAATATCGATTCAGGTTCATAATGTAACTGTAGATTTTCTGTGTTCATATTCCTGCAGTGTTTGTACATGAAGATCAAATAATTGTAACCAGAGAACGAGCTCCATCCCCGGCTGCAGGTTTGACTCTGTTCTATGTTCTCTATGTTCTCTATGTTCCTCATGTTCTCTATGTTCCTCATGTTCCTCATGTTCCTCATGTTCCTCGGTGTGAGGAGCTGGGACTTCCTGCTGAGAACCTGGAACACGCTGATGAAGATGAGGATGAAGGTCAGTGTGAGGATTTCTTTTTAAAGCTCCAGTGTAAGGGGTCCTTTCTATGGAGGCAGCCATGTTTTTTTACAGTAGCCCAAACTGGACAAACTAAACCTTTTGAGTTTCTATGACAACTTCCACAGGAACATGCAACTTCACCACTAGGTGTCACTAAATTCTACACACTGAACTTTTAATCAATTATTTAATTATTCAACAATTATTCAAATATGTTTATTAGAAGAAATTCAATTTCATCTTCTTCTTTTAGAAGATGTTTGTTCATTGTCACATTGAACAATATTAGAAATGAACCAAATGCTTCATGGAAACTAAGAAGTGATGACTTCACTCTCATGGCTGATTTAAACCAATCGCTGACAGGCTACATCACCAGCCAATCAGGAAGAGGCTGTGATCACATTTCTGACTTTCAAACCTCGACGATGGAACATCAAATGTTTGGATTCCATCAGAAATCTTCCTCCAGTGTCATGGTGGAATGTGAGTCATGTTTTTATTCTTACCTTGTGGTTTCAATTTAAATCCGTTAGTGCGTTAATATCAGAATGAACGTTTTTATAAACATAACAAACTTCAACCTGATGAATTCACTGGTTTTCATCTTCATTACAAAACAATGTGACGTTACTGCCTTTACTTCACTGCTGATCCAGAGGGAGGGAACGGCTCAGGCTGACAGGGAGCGCCCTCTGCTGGATCTTTAGGCAAACTACTGTATTTTAGATTTGTTATAGTTGGAGAATAAAGTTTGAATGAACGTTTTAAATAAACTGCTTGTTTAAAAGTAATTTACTACGAACTGACTCAACGTTGACCGAAGGTATGAACTTGTCACTTCTCAGGGTTGGAGTCAAAAGACTGACGAAGAGACAAATGTGGAGAAACATTGACTCGGGACCGAGGATCTGTCTCTGAACAAGCTGCTGACAGCTGCTGACTCTGCATTCTACACACTGACAATATTAAACATCATGACGTCGTATGACAAGTGTGATGGTCACCGACTTGTCATCTGGAGCTGTGCAGCAAAAACCAGGTTCACGTCCAATAAGAGGTGAGTGTTAATGGTAAAACGCTACTTTAACACAAACTAGTTACTGGTCCAGCAGCTGAATACTGAACATTACATTAGTGTTGATCTTCTGTTGCTTTTCTCAGCAGACACAGACTCTCCTGAAACCAAATTCATGTTGTGACAGAAACACTACATCCACCAACATGAAGGGTTTTAACAAAGTCACGTTTTCATCTGTATTAATTAAACAAAGACGACTCGCCATCAAACTTCTGCAGGAAAGAGACTCAGTGATGTTGTACTTTATTTACATAAACTCATTCCTATAAAACCTTTAACTTCCACTCCACCATGGGTTAAGTTCATTAATATATAAATAGAAGTTACCCCTGTGGTTTGATTTGACGTGTGAGATTTCTTGTAAATGTCCTCACCACCTTTGAGTCCAGGGAAGAAGACAAACGTCAGCACAGGGGGATTCTGGGTAATGAAGTTTCAACTGGCCAGGTGTGAACTGTGATATCAGGTGCAGTTTGTCAGTGCAGCCGCCAGATGGCGCTCTGTCTCTGCAGATGTACTTCATTTGTCTCACCACATTGAATCACTGAGTTTCTATTGGTTCAGCAGCTGGAAGTAAAACACTGACATGTTACATGTGTGAAATTCACTTTACAACAGTAAAGATCCATTAATGCTACATTGATATTGACTCTGAACAGAAACTGTTCTACAGTCACATGCATGTAGTGATACTGAGTGTGTTTCATTTCCATTGTTGATGCAGCCAGAGGGGATGTGTGTACTTTATGTGTGAAGACACTTTGTCTAGGTTAAAGAAACATTATGTCCTCAGAGATGGAAATAATTAGTGTGTTGATGCTAATGAGCCGAGAGGTCGACCCAGTTCTACAGCATCAGGTGTTGACTTCCTGTTTGTCAGTTTGTCTCCGGTCAGCTGAACGTGAAACTTCAGGAAACATCAGGAGCGGAGCTCATGGATAAATTAAAGAAGGTGCTGAGCGGGCAGGAGGAGGGCGGGGACCCGGAGGGACCCGGAGCCCTGGAGGTGGGTGAGGCTGTTAGCTGTTAGCTGTTAGCATGTGATGGACAACACACCTGTTCAGGTCTCACTCACTGAGACACTTGGTTTAATTTGACCTAGAATCATTTCATCAATTCAAATATCAACATGGGAGCAGTTTTAATATTGTGGACTTTCAAGTGATGATAACGTTTTAAACTCATTTGACTTATTTTACTCATGAGTTTGTCTTTTTACAATTTCATGAAAATGTTTGATTCATCTCAAATACATGATCATGTTATTACACTAAAGTAATACAATGATAATATTGATTAAGTGTTTTACAGTAAAAACTAATCCCTGAAATAAACTGTACTAATCTAACAAACTTATTTATATAAATGAATCAACCATTTAACTCAGATAAATTTAACGAGCTGCAGTTATTGTTTGATGCGTTGAGTTGATTGACTGAAATTATTACGTCAAACGACTTCTTGATAATTTGTTTAACATGGTGAAAGTTTTCTGATGAGAAAATAATCATCAGATCAATGATGAAACTGAGTTTTTATTGTGATCAATAATCAGATGTCACTTCCTGTTTAACATCAGGAGCTTTATAAAGTGTCGTTAGTTTAACTTACAAAGTTTAAGTCTGTTACAAAATGAGCATTCTGTTGATACTGCAGTTTGTGTGTAATCTGATTACAATGTGTTGTAATCTGATTACTAATGTGTTGACTGTAAACTGTGATGAAACTGTCAATATTGGATTTGACCTGAAGCAGTTTGTTTGTTCAGTCCTGAACACGTCTGTTTAACTTCCACCTGATGATGTCATGTGTGCAGAGAGCCAATCAGGCGGTGACGTTGGGCTGGGGCAGGAGGGTGAAGGGCTTCCTGGTCTGCTTCATCCTGGGAGCCTTCATGTCTTTACTGGTGAGTCGGTGTGACTGTACCTCAATGGTACGCCTGTTGGTTCCTATGGTAACAAACGTGTATCCATGGTAACAGCTTCTCCGTCACTTTTCATCCTGTTGTATTCAACCTGTCTGTCTCCATGGTAACAGCATGTTTCTCTGCCCTCAGGCCACCTTCATGCTGTGGATCCCGGGCTTCGGTCTCGCTGTGTTCGTTGTCTTCTACACGGTGGGAAACATCTCCATTCTGGCCAGGTAACAACTCACACACCTGGACTCACCTGGTGTCTCTCCTGGTGTCTCACCTGGACTCTCCTGGTGTCTCTCCTGGTGTCTCTCCCGGTGTCTCACCTGGACTCTCCCGGTGTCTCTCCTGGTGTCTCTCCCGGTGTCTCACCTTCTCCCGTGTCTCACCTGGACTCTCCCGGTGTCTCACCTGGACTCTCCCGGTGTCTCTCCCGGTGTCTCACCTGGACTCTCCCGGTGTCTCTCCTGGTGTCTCACCTGGACTCTCCCGGTGTCTCACCTGGACTCTCCCGGTGTCTCACCTGGACTCTCCCGGTGTCTCTCCCGCTGTCTCACCTGGACTCAGCTGGTGTCTCACCCGGTGTCTCTCCTGGTCTAAGTTCCAAACCCACAGAACTAGACTCAGCTGGTGTCTCTCCCGGTGTCTCACCTGGTGTCTCTCCTGGACTCTCCTGGTGTCTCTCCTGGACTCACCCGGTGTCTCTCCCGGTGTCTCTCCTGGTCTAAGTTCCAAACCCACAGAACTAGACTCAGCTGGTGTCTCTCCCGGTGTCTCTCCTGGAGTCTCACCTGGTGTCTCTCCCGTGTCTCTCCCGGTGTCTCTCCTGGTCTAAGTTCCAAACCCACAGAACTAGACTCAGCTGGTCCAGACTATTTGAACCTGATCCTGGAAACCAGATCAATCGAGACCTGTGACTCAATAAGATTAAAGAATTCAAATAAAACCAGATAAAAAAAAGACAAAAGATGAAAACAGTGAAATAAAAGATCGAATCGATAATGATTGAAACTACATTACCCATCGCTCCCGGAGGCGTGTGGTTTGCTGCTCTCCGGTGGTGGCCGTCGGTATGACAGCTGCTGGTGTGGTTTCAGCGTCATGTTCCTGGTGGGGCCGTGGCGGCAGCTGAGGACCATGTGCGCCCGAGAGCGAGCGCTGGCCACCTTCCTGGTGCTGGTGAGAGGACACGAGTCCAACTGGTGCTAGTGGACAATGTTTCTGTTTGTGAACGTTTCATCTCAAAGTCAAACCAGTTTCCTGGATGAACGCAGCTTTTCACACGTGTTCCTCTGCAGGTGTGTCTGGTGCTGACGCTCTGCTCTGCCTATTGGGTGAGGAACTGTCACCTGTCTGAGCCTCACGGCCAATCACGGGCCTCGGTGTGGTTGTGATGTACAAAACGCTGCTGGGAACATTCATGTGAAGTTGTGTGTTGATGCTGTGACTCATCATCATGAAGCTAAAACAATTGTATGATCAACACATGTTGTTGATATGATGTCACTTCCTGTGTTAGTAAGCCCCGCCCACAGCTTCCTGTTTCCAGATGCTGATTCGTAATAACTCTCTCTCTCTCTTTCTCCCCCAGTGGACGAATTTCACCCTCGCTCTGATTTTCTGTCTCCTCCAAGTTCTGGCTTTCATCTGGTAACACACACACACACTACACACACTGTCCACCTGTCTCTGTGTTGTACCTGACTGCTGCTGTTTGTCACAGGTACGGCCTCTCATACCTCCCCTTTGCCAGGTAACACACACACACACACACACACGTACAAAGACACAACTTTTATTGTAGAAACTTGAATCTAAACAACTCATTGTGTAGTAACAGAACAAATACTGCACTGAAAACTTTAGAGGTAAAGAGTATTATCAGCTGAAGGTAAAAGTACTCACAATATTTATTCATAAACAGTTTCCACTCATCGTTGTTTTGTGTCTTTCAGAGAAGGCGTCTTGAAATTCTGTTCGATCTGCTGCAGCTGAACATCAGAGTCCGTCCGACCAATCAGGAAGCAGGATCCTCACCTCAACGTCTGGTTTCCATGGAGACGCGTGTTACAGTGTTTACCTCCGGGACACGATCCGAGTTTTACTCCGTTTGTCTCTTGATCCTCGTTTGATTCTCGTCTTCGTCTCATTTCACCACAAAAACTAAATGTTTTGTTTTAGCCTTTTTTTTTTTATGGTGAAATGAAACTGATCTGGATTCAGTCGGATCCTGGTTCTTACACCATATTTATATTTTAATGCAGCTGCTGTAATTACATGTGTATTAACTGGTGTACTAATACATAGTATACTAAACAGACTGTGATGTCATTGGTGTTTTTAACGTGTATTAAATGAATATTTGTGTCTACAGTGTGACTGGTTTAGAGTCGAGCTGCTGTCAGATCAGATGTTTCTGTTGTGTTAAAAAGCAGTAAGTTGTGTAGTGAATTGTGTTCCCATGTTTACCTGCCACGTCATTAATGTCGTCTTTCTGCCTGTTAAGTCTCTAAAGCCTGTAAATCTCCACCTCCACCGGCCGCTGATTAAAACACACACAATAAAACACAGGTATCGTATGTCGCTGTGTGTGTGTGTGTGTGTGTGTGTGTCCAGATGTTGGGATTTGACCTCTTCTCCATTACATGCTGGTCTGAGCAGCTCAGGCTGTTTTCTCTTTTAAACATGAGTCCTTGTTTCCTGTTTGTAAAAATCTGGATCTTCAGCTGTAAAACAACCGAACTGTTCTGAGACCGAAACGTTTCCTTCGTCCACACGACAAAATGTATTCACAGTTTCATATTAAAAACTAAAACGTAGTCGTACGATGCTCAAATATTTCAGGTTTAAAACGTGACTTAAAGCTGCAGTGAGCCTGTAACTGAGCAGCAGCGCCCCCTGCGGACAAGTGGTCATTATTCAGTTGCATGTGACCTGCGATCACACAAACGTCCGCCAGGATCCGTGTTGTGTTGGAGTCGCTCTTTGAACTGATCTTCAGCTTCGCTCTTGACTCTTCATCAGTGAGATCAAACCTTTGAGGCCTTAATGACTGAAGCTGCCGCTTCCTGGTGAAGACGTTTTCTTCACTGAGTCTAAAAGGTTTTTGGAATCCGATTAGAAAAAGATCCGTCGTTCTTCCTCAGACTGAATCTGTTTAATTCTCCGTGTTTGGTCTCAGTGTTGAAATCAGATTCTTCATTGGATTTGTTCTTCATGTGATTAAAGATTTACAATCTGTGGAAATCTTATAATTAATCATCTGAACCAGTTTAGGATATTTGTTGTACCTTTTGTACGGATTCAACATAATTTACTTTGTTGTGTATTGGTCGAGCGAGGGGCATGATCAGTGAGAGAGAGAGGTAGAGCGAGGCTGTGTGATGGGGGGGGGGGAGCGAGCTGGAGTCCGACTGTCTCTGATTGTTTCTGATCAGTTGAAGCTTCACATCTCAAAGAAAAACACTTAATTATAATTAATCAACATTTTAATGATTCTTTGATTTTCTGGATTTGATTCACTTCACAGGTGAGTTCATTTTATTTTTCATCTTTATTTTCCTGCAGGTTCTTTATCATTTAACTGATATATTGTAATTTGTATTTTATGAACAGATATAAATTATATTAAATTCTGATCTCGTAGATTTAAATCATATCTGTGCCTCTTCATGATATTGATGTTAAATTAAACGTTTGTTCTGAATTCACCCACTGAAGTGAAACCGCCGCGGCTCCGTCCACCTGCTGGAAACATCTACTGTTCTTATTACAATATAAACTTACATACCTGCACATTATCTATATTCACACATTTAGATTTCAAACTGCTTTAGAAATAAGCAAAATTAAATTATCATTTTACTTCAGATTCGAAGTTTGAAATTATCTTTTGTGGTGATTTAATATTTTAACCCAAAATGGACTCAAACGTGAGAAAATGAATTATAATATATTTTGAAATATAACATTGTTAAAAAATTATTAAAGTGATCATGTTCATTATCTTTAATTGTTTTTCTTTTCAACTGAGAAATAAATAATCTTCGAAGCAGAAATGTAAAATAAATCATCACATAGAAGATGTTGAAGTGTAAATTTAGTTTTTATTTTACTCTGTTAAAATGTTGAAAATATAAATAGTTGTTGAGCTGCGTCTCATAATGAAACAAACACTGAGTGAAGC